>NC_137614.1:20211524-20241960 GCF_963280865.1 Gymnoscopelus braueri
TCCATAAATAAAGAAGATCCAAAACAACAGGTGGAAGCTAGGGTGGTGGAGGGTGAACAGCAATTCCTAGAAGGGCAGCAGCAGTGACAGCAGCACAATGCAGCAAGCAAGCAAATGAGCAATGCAAACGTCCTTGTTTAAACGGGGTGCTCTATTAGGGAAGTGTGTATGTGATTGGTTTAGAATTAAAGCGTGGAGCTGAGGCCGACCAATGGCCGGGCGCCAGCATCTGTCAAGGGTTTCCTGACTGAACTTTCTCTGCGCATATAATGGCAAATACATATTTTTTCTCTTGTGTGGAAATTTTCATGAGTTTGTTTTGCTTTACATATGACTGGCGTTCTTTGGTCTTCTCCCTCTAAAAACATTTAATATTTTCCTTGGAATTAAATCATCTCTGCCAGGTTGCAACGGCTGGAGCAGGGATTATGTTTTCACTCCCGTCAGTCTGTTAGTGAGTCTGTAAGTCTGTCTGTGATGTCCTTTTGTCCTGATGGCTGCACCCCATGACTGACACAGCCCTGGGTAAGCAACCCGGCCTGGCGGATATCTGCACTTCCTAGGAGATATGCACTCCTAGATGAGGCTGAGTTGAGTGAAACAGCTCCGGCGAGTTTGTCCGGCTAATAGCCTGGGTTAAAATCTTAATAGGATCCCTCCTAAACCGCCACCTCCGAGTCACCTGGCTGTTTGAATTGACCTTTTTTGGTGGTAGTGGGATTGATGGCTGTCTAGTCAGCAGGGTGGCCTCAGCTAATGGTCTTGACCTGAGAGAAGTGACAGCACTAGCTGATTCTGTGTGTGTGTGTGTGTGTGTGTGTGTGTGTGTGTGTGTGTGTGTGTGTGTGTGTGTGTGTGTGTGTGTGTGTGTGTGTGTGTGTGTGTGTGTGTGTGTGTGTGTGTGTGTGTGTGTGTGTGTGTGTGTGTGTGTGTGTGTGTGTGTGTGTGTGTGTGTGTGTGTGTGTGTGTGTGTGTGTCTCTCTCTCCAGGATGAAAGGCAGTCGTCAGCAGCAGAGTGATGGATAGCGTAGTTTTGAGGATTGACGAAGAGGCCCCTTAAGTTAATTAGCTTCACTGATTGAGGTCTCCCATGAATGAAAGTGCAGAGGTACTGGCATGGGAGCTCTGTGTGTGCGTGCGTGAGTGCGTACCACACATGCATGTATTATTAATTTGCATGTGAACGACAGGAGTGTGTGCATGTGTTTACAGTATGTTTGATACAGGGTGAGAGGGAATAAATGAAAGTGTGTGTATGTGTTTGTGCATCATTAACAACTCCTGTTTTACGCAAGTAGGGCAAAATGTCTTACACAACATTGATTTTGGGAAATAACGATATGTAGTTTTCCTCATTTGCATGAATGTGTGATTCCATTTCTATGCATGTATGTGCACGCCTACGACTGTTAATACATGTGTACACGTGCATGCACCCGTTTTCTCACTTACTGTATGTGCATGTGCATGTGTGTGGCGGTTTGGTTTTTACGTGCACTGGTGTGCTCATGAGTAACATTTCTTTGGATCCAATCTCCGGTTTTCACCAGCCTCTGCCCCACTGCTGCTTTCGGCCAGAAGCAAAAACAAATACTCGCCTCGCTGTTTATTTGACTATGCTACTTATACACGCTCCTGAATGACGGCAGTCATATTTCCTCATAATACACACTCTGCCAACTGACTATATCATCCTTATTACTTGTACTGCCAAATAGGAAGGAGAACACCAAAGCCAAAAGACTCCATAAACCAAGTGCTGTTGTAATGGAGTTCAGGAAGTCAGTTAAATTCATCATGGAACAAATGAGTTGTAGTACATCTACTTCAAAACTGCTGCATATCCATTTTGGGCAAATTAGTCATTGTCTGAAGTGAATTTGATATTACTGAACGTATAAAGGATGCAGTCCATGACCACTGTTGTCAGTAAAGGACTTAAGTCAACTACTGACAATTTTGTTCAATTTAGATCTGTAGATTTACCTAACTAGACCGGCCTACTCTGGAGCCAGATTACCCATCAATCAATCTGGGAACCCATTGTCAATTAAAAAGGAAAAACAGCGCCCCCAGCTTTTTTCACTTTTGCATTTCATATTGCGAAGCTCTGAATCTGTTCTTGAGAGATTACCCATCAATAAGAGGTGCAAGTTGGAAGCCCATTGCTGTTCTGTCTACTTTTATGCTCTGTGTTCTGACTGCCCCACACAGTGACTGCTGTTGGAACCTTGTAGGGTCATGATTAAGGGCTTCATCAGTGATCAAATCTTTGTGAAACCATGTTTGACACAGAAACATCATCCCCCATAATGGAGGAAAACCATTTGGTGTGTGCACCACATGGTTGGTCCTTCCAAAGAATGATGTCTAATGTGACATACTCCTCGCACCTCTTTGAAGCTCCCATTGACAAGAGTGATTTTTCAGACTAAAAGGTAGAGATCATGGCAATATATCTTTCCTATGTAGTACACCTTCGTGCCCTCTGAGTCAGCAGGAATAGAAAAGCTTTTTATATCACATCTGATTCCTCTCTGCCAAGCACCTTAGGGTTCCCAGCCACAAGCACTTGGCAAGAGGGAAGAATAGGTGGGGAGTTGTTCTGTGTGTGTGTGTGTGTGTGTGTGTGTGTGTGTGTGTGTGTGTGTGTGTGTGTGTGTGTGTGTGTGTGTGTGTGTGTGTGTGTGTGTGTGTGTGTGTGTGTGTGTGTGTGTGTGTGTGTGTGTGTGTGTGTGTGTACAGTATGTGTACATGCTCAATTCTGTTGTCATGTCATGTCTCAGTGTTTGTGCCCACATGCGCGTGTGAGTGTGACGGGTGAAATTCCGTATGAAGTTGAACAGAACCTGTGTTTGTGCCCACGCGCGCGCGTGTGTGTGTGACGGGGGAAATTCTGTATGAAGTTGAATAGAACCTGGGGTTCTGATGCATATCCCATGATGCCCTAGAGGTCACGGTGGGCCCCTGCCAGCTGGCATGGGAGGCCATGTCTCATCATTCTTTTAGTGTGTGTGCTCAGACTGCTCACTCTGCCTGTTGGGTTTCATCAAAGGTGCCCCTCATAGTTGGCACACAGTATTCTCCACAAATAAGAAGATGCTGTGATGCCGTGTCAAAATACAGAGAACCCCTCCTAGCTTGTAGCTCTGTCAAGATAACATATAAGGATGAATTTATTGTCCAAGTACCCTTGCACATAAAAGGAAGTTGAGAAAGACAGATATACAGAAAATATAAATGTAATATAGAGAAATAAAATCTGACAGTTGGTATGGGGAATGCATGTTTCTATGCCTTGACCTGTTACATGCCATTGATATGTGGTTAGCTGTAATGAAGATTATTCACATCTGTACCAAATATTGGAGTTAATTTAAATTTCAACAAATGTATACTGACTGAGGCAGTCATATTATAACGTTTTATGTACAGCTACTGTATGTATAGTCATAAACTTTGTTTGGAACGGTTGCTAGATCTCCACATAAGGGATCTGAATGAGGCTAGTGCAGCACTGGCCTTGAGCAAACCTTCTCAAACCTTTTCATGTCTTGAAATTGTTATATATTTGGCCGCAGACAGCTCATTGGCTCATTTACTCATGACACGACCAATGAGGAATCGCTTTCAGTGTTGCTAAGATATGACAGCCCTTCATGTCTTTATGATAGTAGGCTGCGTCCATTCAAAACACAACACAAACAAGCATGGATTAACGTAGCCAGCACTACCGCTCAGAATAGAAGAAGTGTCATGTCTAAAGGAAAAACATAAGAGAGGTCAGAAGAATATATTAAAGGAGAGTGCCGGTCATTTTAGGTTGTATGTTTGATGTGTCGCTAATCACTCACCAACATACAAAGGAACGTTGAATATTTCCAGATCTGCCCCTGTTGTCCATTCTGCAGACCCCTTACAGCGGCATAATGGGAGACGTGTGTAAGAGTGAAAATCGTCTATTATAACCAATGCAAAGTTTGTTTTTTCTCTCACAGAACCTGGTGTCTGTGAGAGAAACAAGCAACCAACGGTAGCTCATGCGCGACATTCAGCGCATGTTTGAGTATCATGAGACTCCACGATGAGCAGTAGTAGAAAAAAAAGTCAGGGTCCCTTGACAGGCTGTCAAGGGACCCTGGATACCGCCTTCCCAAATACAAACTAAAACAGGGTCCCGAAAGGGGCTAATATTTGGTGTGAGGAGGGAACTGTGTGAGGACTGATGAGGCCAGGAGTGTAGTTGATGTGGTTGATTGGTGAGCAGATAAGAGAAATGTTATCTGAAACTTCTTGATACTTTTTTGTTTATTATGTCATTGGAGATGCATGGCTTCTGTATCATTATCTGTGACATCAGTAAGCTACTGATTAGACTGATTGTATATCAACTAATTAAGTGTGGAACCTTAATTAATCATTATTAAGTGTGAAAAAATAAATTTCCTAGGCCCTGGGGCTAAGCCACCGACCTATTTGGAAGATAGCTCTGTCACGATGTGGTACAGGAGGAGTAGGACTCAAATGCAGAACGACAGATACAGGCTGAGCAGTGAATATTCAGGAGGCTTTATTAACCAAAACCCCACAATGGGAAAACACAAGGAATCTCTGACTTAGGTATACACTAGAAAATATCAAAGACTGGGACAAGAACTAACCACATCAAAATACGACGACGAACTGACAAGGGACCAAACACACAGAGGCATACATATAGACAAGGACTAACTAGACACAGGTGAACACAACAGACAATCAACAAAGGGATAGGCTAGGGGACTAAGGGGACACAGGTGGAAACACTGGGAATCACAGGACTGGTTAGACAAGACAGGTACAGATAACTAAGCAGACAGGAAACACTAGGAACAATACTACACAATAAAACAGAACACCAAGGCAACAAACTACATAGAACTAAAAGACCAAAACAGAACAGGAATACAAAGTAAAAGTCCAAAAGTAATAAACACAGACAAAGTCCAAGGGCTGAGGAGCGGACCGTGACAAGCTCCGCCTCTGCCCTGGCCACTTATGAGAACCAATGCCTTAGGAGACTGTGTACTATGAATATGTGTCACTATGTGACCATAATGTGATGGTTAATGGTGTACTGGTGACGAGCTACACCTCCATACCCCATGTGAGCCCAGAATTGAGTGAGTGAAGGTTAAAGAAAACGGCTCCAGAGACCATCTGGTCCCTATTTGTCAATTATTTAAGTCCCATATGGATGGGATGATTGAACCTTGTCTCATTTCTCCTTCAAGATGTCTCCAGGTTCCACCTGACAGCACCACTCCTCGTTCAGCTTTAATGAGAAACACAGAAAGATTTTAAATCACTCAGTCTACAGAAAACAATATAATCTAATAGGACAACATTGTCAAGCTGTTCTAGTCATTCTCCTTTTCATTGTCTTCTTTTGTCATCCTTTTAAATGTATAATTTGTCTTCAATATGAAAAGAAAAGAGTATTTATTTCGAGAGGTAGTGTACTCTTGACACATTTGCTCAGTTATTTGCTCTATAGTCTACTTCTGTTCAATGGTTAGAATTATTTCTTAACCCTGTCTCTGCTTCTTCTGCAACTCCACAGCAAGTTGGTTTCATCCCAGCCTTCCTATCGTTACATTAAAATTGGCTAATGGGAGGGCTGGCGAGCAGGCGGACCTCTGACATCACTCTGCCATAACCATATAACTAGTTCCCAGTGCAGCTACGCCCAAATATGAAGTGTGTTGTCTAACCTCAATGCGCCGTCAAGGCATCAGCCGCAAATAAATCAGTCAGCTCCATATATGGGCACAAAAGAAGGCATGCCCATATATGGGCATATACTGATGACATCAGCGAATGAAAGGGACAAGGACTGACAGATACAGAAATGGTCGGTACCATTTATGACACTATGACTCAGACATATCGGTTGGATCGGCAGTGCGACGTAGGTGTGAGGGCCGCGTAGCTTTAGTCTGATGAAGTGCATGTAGCCTGAAACGTCACAGCACTTGTAAAGGGTTCAATAAATACTTTTTCTTTTAAACAGAGCCCAGATCAGTGTGCGAGCATTTCATTTTCTTAGTTTACTGTTATTTTTCAGTCAGCACCTGCCTGACACAGGGTGTGGATGTGCACGTCTTTCTATTCTTTTCATCAGTAAATCATTTTCACCCAGGTCCAGGCCACCAGATCTGTACTTTTTGTTTGTTATATAATTTAATCATAGGTCTACAGTACAGCGCACAATACAATCCTCAGTGTTAATTTATCCATTTGTTACTCAGAAAGTGTACAAATGTAACCAGATGGACCCTCACAGGTCCATCTGGTTACATTTGTACACTCTCAGAGTTAAATGAACACCCATGATTTTACATTGTGCCACCTTACATTCTATACAATTCCTCTTAAAGTTGCAGTAGTAGCAAGAACAGCTGCAGCTTCTTTGGTGATGTGTTGCTTCAGGGTTTCTTCAGGATGTCAGTCCTGTACACTGTACACTGGCGATTACTGTTTTTATGGCTTTCCTGTTTAGTGCTGCTGATGACACCCTTTCAACGAGCAGGCTCCAAAACATGGAAAATGTGAAACGTGGTGTTTCTACCATGGCTACATCACTCTGAGCTCCGGGCGCCTACAGTGAGTGATGGCACTACATAATTGCTAGGCTAAAGGGCACATTTGTCCTCTCTCCTCCCTATAGCTCTTTGATGAACACTTTTCATTTGGCTCAGTGACTTGCAAAGCCAGTGGCCTCTTCTGTGTGATTTCTCCTCTTGCTGGCAGTGGTCCCTAATTGAATATTTTACGCTTACATTTTTTGCATTTATTTGATGCTGGTACCCAGAGAGACTTAGCGATAATTAGTTAAAGGACCACTTCACCCATTTTCAACCTATCTTCATATAATTGGTCCTCACTAATACTCATTATAGTATGGTACCATTTTTGTCTGTGTCTCATTGGTGGGCTGTGGACAGTAAAGAAACCTGCCTAGTGCCTACCAGTGACATCATCTATGGGGACTACAAGCCAATAGAAACTGCAGACTTTTTATGCCTGGGAAGTTAGCTTGCTATAATAGAAGCCATTGTTTGCGCATTCATAAAAAAAATAAAAAATGTAATTCTTGTTTGAAATGACCAAACCTGCCTACCAATGATGTCACTGGCAGGCTGGTTCTGAACTGTCCACAGCCCTCCTCTGAGATACAGAGTGAATAGACAAAAAATTATATCGTCATATTATGAGCATTAGTGAGGACCACTAATATGAAGGATTAGTGAGGACCACTTATATGTTGAAAATGGGTGAAGTGGTCCTTTAAGTATTCCAATTAACTGGGAGTGAGCATAAATTCTTGAATCACCTGCTGCAACATTGCAGGCAAGGACCACAGCATGCAGAGGTATACAGTAAACCACCGAATGTCTGTGTTACAACAATACCCGTTAACAGTCAGGGAAGGAATAAGAGCTGGACAGAAGCAAAGATATTATACTGTAGCCCAGTGATTCTCAACCTTTTTAATTTCCCCCAGGACCACAGACCCCCATTTGATACCATGTTCTATCTATTTGTACAGTCTCAGTTACAGGCCCTTAAGGGTTCATTTGGTTTCTAATTAGCAATCTTTTAGCTGGTGACCCTCTGGAACCCCCCTCAAAGACCCTTGGGGGGGGGGCCCCCCGACCCCACATTGAGAACCGCTGGCCTTCAGTACCCCTCTCTCTGACCCATTATTCTGATCCACTGGCCCGTGTTCTAGAACAGTGGTTCTCAAGTTCTTTCATGTCGAGGACCCCCAAATTCCTGTATTTGGTCGCAGACCCCCATCTGAAAATATATTGTGCAAGGGACCCCCAGAAGAGAAGATTTGTGTTAAAGAATTCTAAATCATTCAAAATCTTTCAGAAATAGCAGATGTGCAAGCTCGCAACACGTGACTTTGTGTCACGTAGCTTGTGTACATCTGCTATTTTTGAATAGCCAAAGTATAAAATATGGATTATATGGTTAAAGGGATTGTGATGCGCTATATTAACACATTTTGCTGGGCATGTGCAGATATACGAGAACTGAGTGTTAATTTAACACTGAGAGTGTTAGATGTGTTCGCTCTCACAAATGGTTACAAATGGATACATTAGTACTGAAGATTTTACTTTGTACTGTATGTCAAGTCATTAAAGTAATACAAGGCAGGTCCACAAATAACGATTTTTAGCAACCTCTGCTGGTCATTACCGCCACTGCAGGTCTTTTGTTTATTCCTGCATTACCCAGAATTCCATTTGTTTTCACCGGAAGACGGAAGCGTTTCAAAAAGCGTTATTTTAATTGTTTTATACTATATCTACGGATCGTATCTCTTAGCCAGTGGAGCATTAGTTACCGTGAGCTGTGTTTTCTTTTGCTGTTGTTTTTCCATCTTCAAATCCTATAATGTCTTAAAAACAGCGTGAGATTCCTTTTTGTTATTAGCGCGGTAGTTCCTGGCCAAACAGGAAACCGGTGCGGTAGTTCCTGGCCAAACAGGAAACCGGTGCATTTCCGTTTCCGTTTTCCGGACGGTTGACGTCATTTTCGCGGGAAGGGCGGCCCGCCACCGTTTCAATAGAAAATATAATAGAAAAGGCTTTCGGGGGTGAAATTCATGGAGTGGGTGTTGTGAAACATTTGCCACTCACAAAAGATATACAATTGAACTTTAGTTTTTTTTTTAAGTTACCTAGTATTACTTTAAGTCAAGTCAAATTTATTTATATAGCACAATTAAAAACAACAGCAATTGACCCAAAGTGCTTTCCAAAACAACAGCAAAAATAGACCTTAGCCTATTCACAAAGCAAAAATAAAGGCATATAACATAGTAAGAAATCAAATACAAATAGAAACAAAGCAACAACAACAGACAATGACCTCAAACTATGTTAAAAGCAACATTAAAAAGGCGGGTCTTCAGTTTGGATTTAAAAATATGAAAAAGTATGTGAACGCCGTTTGTCACTCCAGCAATGATCATGGCTGGTCAGGCTATTCAGCTCTACTACCATAAATATAGCCAAACACTCAAGTTTGGACACAAAGAGTTCTCTATTACCTCATCTATATCACTTTTTGTGTGTATTCATTCCATTCCATTCCATTTCTCCTCTCATCTCCTCTCCTTTCCTCTCCCCCTCCCTTCCCCATTTGGCAGTACATGTATTTATGGTCATGCTCTTATCAAATTATTACCAGGGATTCTAAAGAGCAAAATGTATTTTCTATCCGACACGCCTGTTTATAATGGCAAGTGCCAGTATTGGAAATAGCAGTAATAACAGCCTCAAGGTTTTGAGGATTTTTCCAGGGACCATTTTTGATGACTTGACCCTGGGTGAGGGGGGAGGGGGTCGTTATCACAATGCTCAGTCCCACACTTGGATGGTTAGACGTCATACTTCAAACATTCCTTTTGTACGACTAAAACAGAATATGCTTTGTTACATTTTATAATGGAGGGAAACACATATTTTCCCTCTATATGGACTTCTCTTCTCTTCTTCTCCACATGTATTTATACATGTAGTAGTTCTCTTTAAAAATGCCTTTCATTCACTAGACGTTTAAAATGTAGTTCTCAGCTGCAAAAGCCATAACAGCCATAAGGCCTTTCAACTGTTGACCTTTCCACAGCACTGAATATTCCACGTGTCCTCGCGTTGACCTGCATTTCTTCCTTGAAGACCGTTGCTGTGTTGCGATACTACTGTCAACACCTTGAGACGGTTACAAATCACATTCCAACAACTCTCCTTTTTCCATCAAACAGCATGTCCTAAATTCCAAAGAGTTGCTGATTTATTTATTTATTAGCTGTTTCTGTCCCCTGAAAAATGGTTGTGAAATGCACAACCTTCTCCACTACTTTATCGTGTCATCGTCGTGTCCGGCACCTCCTTCTTTTCCTCTTTGAGTTATCCATCACACCTTTTCCTTCCTCTGTCAGCGGGCGCTGAGCCGTGAAGAGATTTACTGCTTACAAACAGCATCCATCCGTAATGCCTCAACTTCTGCCCGCCGGCCTGCTTGTCTGGCCTTGCTGCGTTTCTTCCATATGGGTGTGGTGAAGGAGAAGGACGCAGGTTTGATTTCTAAAAGGAATGCTCGCAATTCACTTTTTCTCTCCGTACGAAACTTTATTTACCACTTCTCTAGACGTAAGTCCAAGTAAGTTGTCTCTGTACTGCTTTTTTCACACAAAATCTTTTCGCCAAAAATCTCTACAGGGTCACACTGCTATTTTTGGCTAATTTCCCCCCCAGAATATGGATGCTGGGGTTCAAGTGGTTAACGTTTCGATCCCTATAAAAAAAATGGAAGATGCGAAGGGATCAAAATGTTGTTAATTAAGTTTTGTATGGAGAAAAAATGGTTTCACTGTGTTGTACAGTTTGGCTTCTACAATTGATTTCTACAACAGCCTGTGCCATGTGCTCTAAAAGAGGCCTTGAGTAGGACACTGATTCCCTCATTACCTTTCCTTTGTGGGTAAATCTTTACACCCCCAGAGTCAAATGAGCACTCAGGATTCTACTGTGTAGTGTTCTGAGAGAGCCAGCTAAATGAGCAAAAATGCAAATGGTCATTCCCCTCTGTATTAATTCCTCTCTGAGCCATCCCACATACCCCTCTGCTTCCGTCACTCAGCAATAAATGATAGCTTAAAGGGGAATGCCGCTCCTTTCAACAAGTCATAGGTTAGTCCTATGGTCTAAGGCAGTACAAATACACCGTAAAATCTTGAGTGTTCATTTCACTCTGAAGGTGCGTTCAGACAGGAAGCGAATATATTTTTCTGTGCGGCGAAATTACATAAAAAGTCTATGTGAATTGACGCGATTTTGCATAAGGCAATGCAAATGAATGAATTTCACCTCTGCCTTGTCTTCGTCTTCACTCAAGTTCAAATATCCCAACTTGAGCAACATTTTTTATTCAGTGAATATTCATTGATCCAGCAACTCACCGGAGACTCGACATGCCCTCCTGTGTTCTGAGAAGATGTAAATGTTCTTCTAGTGAAATATTGAAATGTGAGCTGCTGAAGTGAAATATTGCTTGGTGGAAAAGCCATGTGCTTAAGTGTTAGACCTTTATTTGAATATGTGTTATTAGAACTAGGAGGTGTTTATGAACATAATGGAAACACTGACTGAGCACTGAGGAAAGGCCATTTGCCAATATAAGCTACACTCTGCTCATGTCATGTTTATAGACTGGAATTAGAGTATATAAATTATAGCAGTACAATGAACAAAAATAATATTTTGAGTAGCTAATGAAAACAAGAAGAGAACTAATGAAAATTGGGATTTAAGTCTTATATATATACAACAATAGATGACTTTGACAAGTGCAGGTTTGTTATAAGAAACTGTTTTTCTAGAGACTAATAACAGCTTGGCCTCACAGTCCATTTTTTTTACCCATCGAGGGAATGGGTTACTATATTATATTGTGTGCAGTTTGCAAAAGTGACAAAGCCACCCTATCTGGGTGGCATTGTCCCATATTTACAAATGGTTTGTTTGAGGGCATGTCAACTAGTATGATGACAGTCTTCTGGAAGGTTGCATTACATTACATACACAACAGCAACATTTATAGAGTTAAAAGGAATAATGCTTAGGAAGACAATGCTTTGGCGAGCAATAAAACACATTTAAATTGGCTGGAATCCCTTATTAATATTAGGGATGCATAGTGAATTGGTCAACTTTTTCATTATTGGCCAGAAAGTGCTCAACAACTTAAACCCTATATACTTAGTCGACCGGAGTCCCCCAGGGCTCTATATTTGGTCTTCACACCTGAAAATGGCCTTAACAAGTTGTGTTGTGAGCTTGTAGGTCAGCTATTTTCAGAATAGGGACTGTAGGGTTCAAGTATGAAAATGTGTTATTGGTTCCGATATCAAACGTAATTTTTTTGGGGAGAAATATTAGATCTACTCGCAATATGATGTGTTGTGAGCTTGTATTTTTTGCTATTTGTCATACGATGAAGAATATAAGGCTTAAGTGGTTAAATATATGTTTAGGGGCAGTATTTGCGCTTTAAAGAATGACATCACGTTTCAGTACTAACCCACCCTTCTGCACTCAAAGTATTAAAACTTCTGTTAAATTAAATCCCCTTCAAAGTACACGTGAATGACATTGTATGCCAGTTGAGTTATTCATCTCGTCACGGCTCTATTAGAAGTGACAGATGTTCCTCACAGAGAGTTGCATTATGGGGCTGAAAGGTCCTGACAAAAACATCTGTTTTCTAAAGGAAGTGCTTTCTGAGCAGCTATGGGGCACAATGTTGTTGAATAACACAGCTGTGTGTGTGTGTGTGTGTGTGTGTGTGTGTGTGTGTGTGTGTGTGTGTGTGTGTGTGTGTGTGTGTGTGTGTGTGTGTGTGTGTGTGTGTGTGTGTGTGTGTGTGTGTGTGTGTGTGTGTGTGTGTGTGTGCGTGCGTGCGTGCGTGCGTGCGTGCGTGCGTGCGTGCGTGCACACATACACTTGGGCAACCATGCATGTGTGTGGATGGACTAAGGCTTGGTCTTTTGTTGATTTCATTTGCGTGCCACCGTAGTTATGCAAGGCGATGCTTGCTTTCTGTGTTTCTGAGCACAAAAGGGACAAAACAGCTTTGGTTTCCACTTGGCCTTTCATAAAATAATTGGTGGACTTATCTGACCCTTCCTCAAACCTCTCAGAATGCCCTTTCTGCTGTGGCTGTGTCAGCATTAGTTTTTGAAACCCTGGCTAGGACTAGATTTCTCTATTCCATCAGGTAGTTAACTGCATCTCATCTAAATTGGCACCTGCATGGCAACCATTGCCAGCATTTTTATTGTTACAATGATGTTGCAGCTAGAATAAATCAAACACACCTCAGGTATCTGGAATCAGATATATTAATCTTATTTGGATCTGGGCCTGGAATAGTGACGGGCCTGCCCAGACCTGCCGCTATGGAGGACAAGGGCCATGGAGGGGCCCTCACGAGATTTGGAGAGAGAGAGTTAGAGAAAGAAAATGCAGTGATGGAAACAGAGAGACACAGAGGAAAGGGAAAGGGGTGCGGTAGAGAGTAAGGGATTACGAATATGAACCGATATCTGCAGAAAAGGGGTTAGAAGAGAAAATGGGGTAGATTGAATCGGAAACAAAGAGAGGGAAGGAAGGGAGGAAGGAAGGAAGGAAAAAGGGGGCGTGAGTGAAAGAGAAGTGGAATGGAGTGATGGCAATCCAGCCATTTTGTCGGTGGACACATTAACAGAGGGGTTAAGTGAAACGTGTTGGCTCTTTTCATTTTCACACTTCCACCTCTGCCTATTCTGTAAAAAGGTTTTGAGATTTATGTGACAGCTCCTTTCCATCCTGTTCTCCCTCTCTCTTGCTCTCTAACTGTCATTCATTCATCTCATTTCTTTCTATTCCTCAATTTAATTTAGTAAATGCTCCTCTTTTGCTCCCGTCTCATTTTGATTTCTCTCTAACCCCCTCTCTAACCCCCTCCATCTCGTCGCTCCCTCCTTTCCCCTCATTCCCCTCCGTCTTTCTCCGTCCCCGCAGTTGATAAGAGCAAAGTCCAATATGAGATAGCTGTGAACCCTAACTTCACCTCCATATAGTCTTATCACAGCCCACAAATGGAAGAGTCATACAGCGTGACCTCCCATCCAATACAAGGGAAACTTGTGGTTTTCTTTAAGATTGAATCCAGTGTTTCGAGTCACCTTGATTGTCTTTGGATCTGTCTCTGGCGCTTTTACCCTTATTTTTTGATGCGTGTCTGATTATCTCTCCTTCATTCTGCATCTTCTGTCTTCACTTGTCTCTGTCCCCTTTTTTTCTGCCTCCCTGTGCTTCTATCTGCAGTGGAGCTATTCTGTGGTTATACTGAGCAATTGCCAGGTGTGAGTGTGAAATAGGGCATTGCAGATGTAGAGCAAGTTTGCTGAGTCACCTGAGTCACTGGGTAAATAAAGGTTGAAATGAAATAAATCTAAAAACAAAGTACTGTATGAGGTATCTGGTAACTATGTACAGTATATCTGTCTCGTCCCTATTAAGTTAGTATCACCTTAATGCTGATATTTTACAGCTTTCTCTGGCAAACTTGGCCTTATCATCTGTTTATCAAGAGGAGAGCTCTTCACAATTCTCCTTGGACACAGAGTTGAAACTCATCTGCTAATTATCAGTACTATATTCACGTGAGGGCAAAATATTGCTAAAGCTGTCACTGGTATTTTGCACAGAAACACAAATAATGGCCGCTGTAACAGTCCCTGTTTCTGTAATAACAGCCCCTGTTTCAGTATGAAGTTGTAACTCAAGTGAAACAAAGATGAAATTTCATGCAGCAGTTTACTCAGTTTAGAGTAACAGCTTTACTTTTGCATAAAAAAAAATATGATCTATCAAGTCCACATCTGCTAGTTCAAAACACCAACGCACTGAACCCACCAAAAAAGCGCTGCACACCACTTTACTACGCGTGGTGCAGTTTTGCGCGCGACTGTTCTCGCCAAACCGGGATGTCTGGTCACCCCATATACAGTACAATGCATTTCTATGAGAATACGCACAGACACGTTTTCCCCTCGCTCAGAGCAAACAAAAAAGCATGTGCACGAGCAGAGTGCCTGACCATGTGCACGGCCAGTGAGAACGGCTGCATTCATTAACATGGAGCGGTAGAAAAGTAGCGTCTGTGTGCTTATGCGTGCGCGTCATTGTGGTTTCCGTGTGTAAGACCACGTACTGTACCAGCAGTGCAGCCACACACACACACACACACACACACACACACACACACTGTGTTAGCTGATCTAAGTGTGTGGAAAGGGGGTGTAGGGGTGATCGTATCCTGCAGGTAGGTTTGCCATGCCCATGGTCTCATTATAGGTCATCATCAGCATCTCTCAAGGTCAGTGAAAGGAGCACAGAAGTGGGGAGACGTGAGCATCTTGGGAGGTTTAAAGACCATGCGTGCAGCAGCACACATGACTCAGCTGTAGAGGTTATAGAGAGCATACAGGCAGACCAGCAAGGAGGGAGTTGTATAGTCCAGCATGGAGAACTACATTCTAATGTTAGGACAGTGTTGTTGCTTTTTTTTTGCTTTCCAACCCTGTTTATCTCCTGGCGTTTACAGATGATGTGTCCATGTGCACCAGAAGGGGCATTTTTCATCTTGTCAGTGATGGAGATTATGTGGAGTGTGCTGGAGAGCTGGAGTGCCTGTACATGATAGGGATCAAGCAGAGGTAATGCAGGTAATCCACCCAGCCCACATCCATAGAGACCTTCACATCAGCACCTCCACTCAGGGTGAATATGATACACACACACACTGCGGAAAAGATACTGTAATATCCAGGTGTACTCAACATCTATGCAGGCACACATGTATCCACACACACAGGCATACAGAACTATGTTTGCATAAACAGTCTGGCCCACACACATACTGTATAGTATCCAAACATTTACCCAGACATGTGCTCTGGTAAACATACTACACACAACACACACACACACACACACACACACACACACACACACACACACACACACACACACACACACACACACACACACACACACACACACACACACACACACACACACACACACACACACACACACACACACTTAAATATGCACACATAACAGAAGCTGTCAGACATGCAGATATGCAGGTGAACATAATTAAACAGTACTGTAACCTGCAACCAGTAAGCATGCATACTGTACACTAGGTGCACACACGAAATTGCACAGTCAAACAGAAGCTGTCAGACAAATATACAGACAGGCAGGTGAACATACACTGTAACTTGTAAAACACACACACACACACACACACACACACACACACACACACACACACACACACACACACACACACACACACACACACACACACACACACACACACACACACACACCCTGGGGGTTAGCCCACATGCTACACTTGAAAACTGTTACAATAGAGGAATGTGCCACTGGACTGTAATCAACACGATGACACACACACACACACACACACACACGCACACACGCACACACGTCAACAATGGCGTCACTGTGCTCTTTCTTTCTTTCAGTCAAGAACACCCGCATCAAAAGTAGATTTAGCCATTTATTGCAATAAATGTAATCTGAAAACTGACCTCTTCAGACTCCACCTTAGCCTATAGCACTTGCCGTAGCACTTGCCCTAGCCTCGACGACCTTGCAGGCTTATGCAAAGGCTAAAATGTAATTTAGATAGCATTTCATTGTAGACCTGGCGTCCTATTGTGTGTATAGTTTCAATGTAAAGATTTTAGATTTTTTGATAGTTTACTATTAGACTGATGATAGGTTCTTGGTTTACCTATGATCCTAGATTACATTTTTATGCATTTGATGTTTTACCTTGTGTTGTCCTTGGTTACTGTAAATCGCTCTGGATGAAGAGCATCTACTAAATGCCTAAATTGTAAATGGAACACAGTTAAACTTGGCGTTAATGGCTCCGCTTTTAAGATGTTCCCTAAATTTTGCTAAGCAGCATGCTAAGCAAAATCAGGGAACGCTATGCAAAACCCCCCGCAAGACATTTAATCAGATTAAATTGAGTCTTGCAAACGTGAATGCAGTTTAACATTAAAGCCATAGAACTGATTGAATTCCGTTTAGAGCCATGCAAACATGAATTAAATTTGAAAAGTTTGAGTAATTCTACATTTTCCTAGCCTCTTCCTCAAAATTGCTACAGTTTCTGATTGAAGTCAAGAACCACAGATAGCAAGCTTTGTTAGAGAAACTGGAATAAAAAGAGATCAAATAGCCGATCTACAAGCTCACAACGTGTAGATGAAGATCGGCTATTTTCACGATTTTAAAATGTTTTTTTAAATAGTAAAAAATGCTTAAAAGGTTTAGGCCTTTTTTTCCGCAATAGCCGAAGGACAAATCTGTTAAAATGTTCAACAGAGACAATGTCCTCCTAATATCACACGTGTCTGGTCTGGTGTGGTGACAAAGGAAAATTGCTGAAAATGTAATGTATGCAAATATATTGTAAGTAGGTCCATCATTCATTCCCTAGCAACTCTTTTAGCGTGCTTTTATAGAGTGTACATTTAAATGAGTCATGTAACATGTCTCATGATGAATTGATCTGCTTTCCCAACACAGGCTAACATGACATTTTAATGGGTTTTATCTCTGGGCTGTTTGCTGCTTCTCATAACATTGTCGTTCCACATCAAAGCCAGGCAACCCCTCTATGCCTGCATCCATCTGTGTGCCACTGCCAACACATCTGCCAAGTCAGACCTGTTGGTATGTGTGCCTAATGTACGTTCTTGTAATTATGTCTTGGCTAGCAATTATTGTTCCCACTAGAATATAAATGGAGGTTATTTCTGGAAAGGGTGTACATTCTGCTGGTCTTTTGAAGGGTTAGGGTACTGTACGTGTAAAGATTTGGCATGTGGTTAAAGGTACTGGATGGTTAGGGGTTAGGGGCTTGTTGTCAATGGAAATCTACAAAATGCCCTAACAGACATAACACAAACATAATGTTGCTGTCGGGTGGAAACCAATGTCCAAAACGGTTCATTTCCCAATGAATCCTGTGTAGTTATTATTTAGTCACAAACGTTGATTAATAATTTTCATTGGTTAAATATTTAAACAATATTAAAAAAGAAAAGCTTTTACTGTAGATTGGCTATTTTCGCTACTTCTGCACAAGTATGTTTATACAATATAACTGGTCTCCCTCACTCTTCTAGACATTTAGATCCTGTCTGGTTTGACACTACCTTTGACATGATCCTGTTTCTTGTTTGACACAAAATTTTACCTGAAGGTCAAAATTCTATTTTTTTCTATTCTCCCCTGAGCAAGCAGGCAGGCTCTATTAGCTCACAGGTAAAAAATTCAGCACTTGGGTTGAAATCCGGGGTAGAATAGGAAAGTTACATAGTGTAGCTTTAAATTACGAAATAACAAAAAAAAATATATATATGGAGATACATGGTGTTTGCATATTTTTGCATGCATGTAAGACTGAGAGCAATCTAATTCATCCATCACTGTTGGGGGTTTCTGATCACAAGATAATGAGCTCTGTTCCAGATGGGCTCATAAACAAATTCTTGTGTCCATGTGCAGAATCCCTGCTCTACAAATCAAAGTCCATACTGGCAAAAATTCCTCATTCTCCTCATACCTGACGGGACCTGTTTCCTCTCATATTACAGAAAACAAGACAAGTGCGGTGTGGACTATGATTCATATTATAAGTCAGTACTTCAAAGTTAATACCAATAATACTGGTATTGTGTGTGTGTGTGTGTGTGTGTGTGTGTGTGTGTGTGTGTGTGTGTGTGTGTGTGTGTGTGCGTGTGCGTGTGCATGTGTGTATGGATGGTGGCTTTTGTTTTGGTCACTTACGAACCATTAGAGTTGTACAAAGTGGAACTTGTTCGCACATGATCTCGGCCATTGAGCCCAAAAGGTGGATGTCTAGATAGAGAGAGAGACAGAAAGAGACAAAAGCCAATACTCTAACTTCCACATTTGTGCCTTGCTCCCGCCTCAGAGCGAGGAGGCGAGGATTAGATGCATAGGAATCAAGCAGGTTGGACTGATAGCCACATTCCAGCACTCAAATGTCTGCCTGCTCGCCTCCTCTGTGTCATGTTGGACGTTGTATTTCTCTGTTATGCTTATGAATTGAGCTGTATGACATGCACTGATGCCTCATAATCTTAGTCAGGCTCTGTAGAAATATTTGGTTACTCTTGTACACTCTCAATCTGAGGATTTATCTGTGTACTACGTGTTAGTGCTGCTGTGGAAGACCCCCACTGTTATTTAAAGTGGCACTTTTAGAAGTTCCACTTTATTTGCCCTGACTATGTGATGGTTGGATGGAAGAAAGGGTGTGTTGTTTGGTCATGTCGTCCTCACACACACACACACACACACACACACACACACACACACACACACACACACACACACACCCAACCACCCACCCCCACACACACACACACACACACACACACACACACACACACACACACACACACACACACACACACACACACACACACACACACACACACACACACACACACACACACACACACACTATACATCATTACAGAGGCCTCTGTGTTGTGGCGAAGCCCTGTGTTCACAGTACTGTTGACAGATGCACTAGGCTTGATTAAAGACATGTCTCTCTCTATTCTTTGTGCGTGTGCACTGTGCATGTGCGTGCGGTGTGTGTGTGTATCTGCAGGAATACGTGTTTGTCATTCATGGATGTCTGTGTATGTGTGCTTGAGGGCAGCAGCTATACTTATCTTTATACCATAAGCATTCATAAATCTACGTCTATCTCTGCAATGTGTCGATTCCTGTATGTCTTCGCTCAATGTATGTATCCCCAAGTTGTATCTCAGAGATGTGTGTGCATATGCACTCACATTGTATGTATATTATGTCCAGTATACGTGCGTATGTATGTACTGTACTGTATATAGCTGATTTAGACTTTGTCATACGATGGCGAAGATAGCAAGCTCACAATGTTGTGAGCTTGTAGATCGGCTATCTTCAGTGCGTAACACATTGTACACCAGACTATAAATTAAGCGTATTACATCTTCATTTTCCTGCATGGTTTTGAGTCAGGTCCATAGTATGACCACATGCCGTAGTTTTCTATAGTGCTATGTGAGTGGAAGACAGTCTTTGTATGCCATCAGAACACCTGCCAGCTCAGAAAAACTGATTTTCCACCATCACTCAGCTGCGCTTTATCTTCACCATGTGTCGCATATCACACGCTGTGTTTGTGTTGTGGTTGGCTTCATGTGTAGGGACTAGGAAAGTCTGTGTGGGGGTGTGTGTACATGTTGTGTGTGTGTGTGTGTGTGTGTGTGTGTGTGTGTGTGTGTGTGTGTGTGTGTGTGTGTGTGTGTGTGTGTGTGTGTGTGTGTGTGTGTGTGTGTGTGTGTGTGTGTGTGTGTGTGTGTGTGTGTGTGTGGGTGGGTGGGTGTGTGTACATGCATATCTGTTATATTTTTTTACAGTGTGTACTTTGGAGGTATGGCAGAGTTAAGATTGCCTTTATGTGTATCGGAGAGAATGAAAGTGTGTGTGTATTGGATGGACAAGAGTGACTGCAACTCTGTGTGTGCGTGTGTGTGTCAGCTGAGGCCAGGTATTCTGTACAAGACTGAGCCAATAGAGGTGAAGCCAGGAGAGAGAGATAAACGCCAAACATGTGGAGAATGTTGGAAGAGGAGAGAGAAGGGAAAAGAGAGGCAGGAGAGAGAAAGTTAGAGAAGACAATCTTTACGAGTGTTCTTCCTTTTTCCTTTTTATTTTTCCACTTTTCTGTACAGTAACAGTAAGTCAATTCTCCATGTCACTGCCAGCCCATTATATGAGGGTGTTGACTGCCATGTGCCTCCGTGCTCCTCCGATACTTGAAGAATCACTTGTCTTCACCTGAAAGCATGGAGTTTCACCAGAAGAGCATAACATGTGCAGAGGTTCACTGCTTGATTTTACCACAGGTCTGTTTAGTAGCTGTAGTAGCTGTTTGTTAACATCAACCTCCGACGTGCTTTGACATTATTGTTATCTGAGATAACAAGTGGAAAAAAGTGTCTATCTCTCTCCGAACACATTGACTGTCTGTCTGACCGATCACACATGATGTTCAGTCGGTTTGAAAATGTATGCGTTCTGGTGGGGCAAGTAATGTGCCACCAGAACAATGACTAGTGACTACATCACCTGACATTGAATAGTGAAAGAGACAGCAGGAGTCCATTGAGAGAACAGTTGTGCTAAATGTTTACCTGTCCTTGCTGTACCATACTTGCCTTAAAATAACCTGCACACAGATGGTCAAGTTCAGCCTGCCAGAGGTAGGGTGTGTGTGTGTGTGTGTGTGTGTTACAAAAGTGAGGACCATCAGTTTGCCTTGAGAATGCTGTGTGTGTGTGCGCGCGTGCCATGCATGTATGTTAACGTACCTGCCTGTAGAGGGTGTTACAGATGGATAGGTATATTTAGGTGTGTATGTGCATGCCTATTGAGGTTATACAGTGACAGATAGATGTATTTATTCTGTTCAAGGTGTACATGCATGTGTGTGTAAGAAAGTGTGTGTGTGTGTGTGTGTGTGTGTGTGTGTGTGTGTGTGTGTGTGTGTGTGTGTGTGTGTGTGTGTGTGTGTGTGTGTGTGTGTGTGTGTGTGTGTGTGTGTGTGTGTGTGTGTGTGTGTGTGTGTGTGTGTACTGTAGTAAATGTTGAACCTTTTGAAGATGGATAGGCTCAGTTAATAAGCTATTTCGAGGTGTTTTATTTTATGGTGTTATAAAAAGCCGGGTTATTTTTCAAGGTGTTTTTGTGTGTAATATTGGGTCTGTGTACGTGTGTGTGGGGCTCCTCCGAGTTACACTGACACTGAGGTTTTTACAATGTATATTTGGAGATGGATCTGTATACTGAGGTCAATAGGATGTGAACAAGGTTCTTAAGCTGACAGGCTGTGACCAGACTAGTTTAGTCACAAATCATGTGTCCTTGAGAGAAAGAGAGAGGCTGTGACCTCCTCAACATCAATTTCATACAATCTACTCTCTCTCTCTCTCTCTCTCTCTCTCTGTTGTCCTTTATGTCAACCCTGTGCCATGTTTTTTGACGTTCCCTCCTCTTTCTTTCAGTGGGGCTGTCCTCCATTAGAGAGATTCTTAGTTGACTAATAGTCAAGGAATTTGGCAACTGATTGATCAGCTGTAAAAAATAAAGTCTGTAAAATTGTGTTTGCCACATGTTACACCCCGGCCTAGGGGAAGTTTTTCTTTGTTAGGGGGTTACAAATTCTCCAGGGCGGAGGACTGATCACAGCAAAATCAAACTGGAAACAAAAGATAACCTACGCACGAAAAGAAACCTACGCACGAAAGAAAACAAAATACAAATGCTGACCAATAGAGAACGAGAAATGGCAACACAGTAACCGACGTATGTCCGAGCTAGAGTCGAACTGTAATCATTTAGATCTAAATGTTAATCAAGTGCTGCAGAGATCTTATGCTACAGTACATGTCTGTTCGGCTTCACATGCACAATGAACTGTAAAGATTACAAAAGGAACACGTTTCCAACGAGTCGACGAACGTGTTGGTAGTAGTAGTAGTAGGTAGTCAGGAAGGGACGGGTTCCCTGTTCCCGGCTCACTGACAGCCTTTTAAAGTTGGAGCAGTCCTCAGACTGGGCACCAATCCGGAACGGCTGCTACACTCCCCTCATACGATCATCCAATCGCACGCAAACACACACACACACACACACACACACACACACACACACACACACACACACACACACACACACACACACACACACACACACACACACACACACACACACACACACACACACACAAGAGAAACCTACACCAAGCTCCTTCACAATCATAACACCACATACTGTACTATATAGTCATGCAGAGAAAACCGTGTTGGTGAGGTTCAGAACTGAACACAGGCGAATGGCTATTGGAAAGTTATCTTTATCTCTACAGCCAGGTGATCAAGATGGATCTGTCCCTTTTTTTATATTTCATCCTCATTGGCTAAGATTGACTTCTACTACCTGACCTGTGCTCTTTTTATTCTTGATTCCTCCTTTGTGTCACTGAAAATAACAGCTACTGTAACAACCCACCATGCATCATGTTAGCTTGAAAATAAATTGTTGTTGGCGAGCAACACTGTTGTGTGACGAAATATAAACTTGGCTTTACCCAACTCTCCCTGTCCTCTCCACCCCTCCCTTTGTTTTACTCCCCTCTTTTGCTCTCTCTTTCTCTCTCTGTGTGTCTCTCTCTCTCTCTCTGTGGATGGATGGATGAGCTCCTAGGGGAGTGAGAAAAGGAGATGGCCGCTCAATCTCCCATCTTTCCATTTCCATCTTAATTACTCTCCAATGAGGTGCGAAATTATATACAGGTGTTGATATCAGGACTCCTGATTGAATGTGTGTGTGTGTGTGCGTGTGCATGTGTGTGTGTGTGTGTCCCAAATGATAAGTCTTTTAATAATTGATTTGTTTATTTTTTATTGTGACATGGGTACTAGTACTCATGCTCGCTTGTGGAACATTTTGTTACAGATTTGTTTCTAGTTTTCATCACCTTGAGACTTGGAAGTGTTATTGGACACAAAGGGAATACACGCTGCTTTCTTTTCATTGTCAATGCCACGTATCGTTCTTCTGCTTCAGTTCCTGTCTGTTTATCTAATCACTATGGCAATGTTTTTTGCGTTATAGTCTGTGTTTTTACCAGTGTGTCTGAACATGTTAAACTGCCGAAGAATGTATTTTAACCCATTAAGACCTGAGGCCGATTCTACGAATGCCTTCTAAATCAGTAGTTCTCACACCTTCAAGATTTTTGAAAATTTTTCAAAAATAGCAGTGGCACGAAGTGACACGGATGCTTTCCCGGTTTTAATGGGTTAAATTTGAGCCCATATAGAAGTTTAACTGCATGTATGGGTCGGGTTATTACTAAGAAATTGCAGTGACCAGTCTTTTAATAAGTGAAGCATTAAAAGTGAAGCAAGCTGTGATGCTAACTATGTATTAACCATTTCTCAAAAGATATAGTCACTTCCCGCAATCACGGAAACACCACAGCATGACTTATTTAACGCCCCTTAATATTGCAGGCTTATGCAAATCCTGTGACAGGTGAATGCTTTCTGCAGTGGAAGCGCACCTATACCATCACCACTACTCCTGCTTGACAGAGATAGAATGGATTAACTTTGCTCTCCCCATCTGTCTCCCCTAATGCTCCCCTAATGCATCTTTTAAGCAGAAAGGGGTAGATAACTCTGAGAGTGTACAAATGTATTTGTGTCCAATATAGTATAAAACATATTAGTCTCTCAAGCCAGACAACTCTTTCACAATCTTCAAATGAATTTCTGCAACTGTGCCGGAAGCTGTTATCCGTTTGTCATTTCTGTTCATGAAAATATATTTTAAGATATCTTTAAAATATTTTTCAATATGCAGTTCTGCTAAACAAGGCCTTATGTGCCACAAGGCACGAAGTGGATAGGTAACAGTTCTGCTAAACGGCAAGCTAGATAGGCTTCGACTAATTTAATTTACAGTAGGGCTTATTAGCGCGACTGCCAAGGTGAATTAGAAGTGCCTTTGGTAACATTTGTACATTCTTGGAGTTACAAATGGATAAATTAACGCTGAGGATTTTTACTGTGCACTGATAGAGTCCACATACTGTACACTGCTGTACTATTCTTTCTGTAGAAGGGCTGCTCACATATTTTGTGTACACACTGTACACTGTATTGCCAGAATACTGGCATGTCGGCAGTATCAAAACATTTGACCTCATTTGGAATTAGCTGATGCAATTGAAAATGGTTATTTTCAATTTCCAGGAATCTTAAAGAGATCATCACAAAATACAGTAATCCCACATATTGCGATTGTTATTATAGCTAACAAAATAAGCATCTATTATTTTCTGCTCTCCTATGTTATGGTATTGTACTCTATATCATCGTATACTGCATAGACATAGTATAGTGTTAAAATAGAACAACATTATAGAAGGATATAGTTATAGTATTTTCTTGTACAGTCTAGTCTAATAATATCGTAATAATATGTAAATACAATTAATTTTCTTCCCTGTATGTGTCCATTGGGGGACACTATGCACTAGCGCCGTGGCAAACTGAACAAGGGCACACTTAACCCTTAACCCTTAATTACCGTGGAAACGGCTCACCAGTATTATGGGCTGGAGTGTGGAATAAAAGGAATAATCCCCCTAATTCAGCCTGGGGATGAGGGCGTCCGCTAAACAAAGAAATCATAATAATAAGACAATTTCTTGGCACAAAATCGCTCTAATCCGTTTAGGTACTGCCCCCCCTCGTCTTCCTCCCTCCTGCTGTTCTGATTGGATCAGCCCACACTGAGGTTGGACAATGACCTTTTTTTGCCATTGGCCAGTTTGGGACGTAAGGTATGAAATCACTTGCAGTGCTTTGTTAGGGCGCACATAGACACACGCACGCACACACACACACACACACACACACACACACACACACACACACACACACACACACACACACACACACACACACACACACACACACACACACACACACACACACGCATGCACACTCGAGTCATTTCTGTCATTCTCCCCAGGCTTTTAGGCAGCTTAGCAGAACTTAAACACTCTGGATTAGTTGAGACGTGAAGGATTTTTAACCAGCAAATAATCCTTTTCTTCTCTGTGTGGCATGATCCCTCTCCCTACTTTCCCTTTCTGCAAGAAGGACAGACGGACAGAAAAAGACAGACAGACAGGGGAGGGAGGACAAACAGAAGAGAGAGTCAGGAGGTCAGGAGGTAAAGGGAAAGAGACAGGTGAAACATGACATAAATAGTGAGTGAAAGAGTTTTGGAGGTCTTTGGTTCAGCAGGTGAACAAGTTGTATCCCTTTGACCCATGCAGGCAATCCTCCACTGCTGCTTATGACGATAATAATAATAGTAATATTAGTAATTATTACCTCCACCAAGGAGGTCAATGGAATCATTTGCATATTTTAGCCAACTGTATGCGCCCCATCTATGTTAGCTGTCGCATAGAAAAAGGATGTTACCCACATCTTGCAGCAGTGAGGCAGAAACTTTAGAATCAACTTTATTGCCACATCACAGTTTACAGGTGTAAAGAAGTAGGTGAAATGTGTGCAAGCCCCATCATTTTAGTTGTTTTCAGAAAGAAGGAAAAAAAGAGGAGGGGCAGGCAGCGCAAGGAGAAAAATCAAACGGTAAAGAAAAAGGAGAGACATAAGGTGTGAGGTGGTGACATTTCGGTTGCTTCCAACTTCCGTCCTGTTTTCATCCTTTGTTCCATCTCAAAGGTTATAGAGAGATTGATATACGAACAGATCAATCGTTATCTCGTCGAACGTAAACTGTTTGGGTCCAATCATAACCTCAGCACGGTCAATGACTTCTCAGTCGCAGTTGGCGATAATGTAATCTCAAGTAAAGAAGAGGTCACCTATTTGGGCTGTATTCTTGATAAAAAACGGACAGGTGCCTACGATCTGCTACCCCCCAAATTTAGCACAAACGTGGGCAAAAAAGATTTGTACTACTCTGCCACCAAAATGTGGAATGCCCTGACATCATCCATTAAAGGATGTGTTAAAAAATGTCAGAAGATGGAGATAGATATTAAACCTCCATGATACGAGGGGACATACACAGCAGCCCTGTTTTTCCTTTTTTCTCCTCTGTAAATGCAGTTATGTGTATTTTTTTTTATGTGTATTCAATAAAGAAACATAATTAAAAAATACATTAACCCATTAAATCCGGTAAAGCAACATAAACAACGTTTAACATGTATGACTTTGGTTTAGAACATTGGTTCTCAAAAAAAGAACAGATATACAAGCTCACAGCGCGCAGCGAACTTGTACATCTGCTATTTTTGAACATTTTTGAAAAATCTTGAAAGTGTTTGAAAGATTTTGAATCATTTTGAAGAGTAGATTTGAACACAAATCTACTCTTATGGGGGTCCCTGGCACAAAACATTTTCAAAATACATATAATTTTGGGGGAAAAGTTTGAGAACTACTGATTTAGAAGGCATTTGTATCGGCATCAGGTCTTAATGGGTTAAGGTGCAAAAGAGTATCAACGCATGGTCAGGTTCAAATAGAATGGTAGTAGGGCGATACATTTCACAAGTAAAATCCACATGGTAGATCCACAAGGAAAAGTAAAGTCCATGGTCAGCCTGGTGACAGGCGGTGGTCAGGCCTTGTTCAACAGTCTGATGGTAACCGGCTGAAAGCTGTTCCGAAACCTGGTGGTCTTGCCCTTGATACTACGGTAGGCCTTCTTGCCTAGCCGTGGTCATTGTAGGGGTGTGAACAGTTTGTGGCTGGGGTGGTGCCCTGTCCTTGATAATGCGGCACACTTTGACTACACACCTCTTCTTGTACAGTTCCTGGAGGGAGGGAAGCTCAACTCCCATTATGTGCTCGGCTGACCGCACCACCCGCTGTAGGTTCTTCCGTTCGTGGGCAGTGCAGTTTCCATACCAGGCAGAGTCATCTCTGTGACAATGGCAGAGAAAGTGAGACAGAATGAAGGAGAGGCAGTGTTTCAGCTGCAGGCGTGACAGGATGTTTAGTTTTGCTTGCTTAGTCATGCTACAGTAAAATCCCTGGAGGCCACTTAAAATGGTGACATCCACATCCACATTACAAAGATGTATTGAAACTGTGGCTGGACGTACAGTAGCGCATTTGACCAAAACTTGTATATTGAGTTGAATATCATTCATTCATTAATATGGAGCCATTTGGAAGGTATTTTAACTTTTGGTCGAGGCTTTTCTGGGAACTTAACCTTGAAATTACATTTCCCCTCAGTTCTCCAAGTTCCTGTATTCTCAGGCCAGTTGGTACTATGTCATTTTTATACCAGGTTCCAGTTCTGTTCTAGCTTCTGCCAGCGCTAAGTTTGTATGTCGTAATTTTTCAGGTGCATTTACATTGCCAGTGTAGTACTCGCTGTGTGTGTGTGTGTGTGTGTGTGTGTGTGTGTGTGTGTGTGTGTGTGTGTGTGTGTGTGTGTGTGTGTGTGTGTGTGTGTGTGTGTGTGTGTGTGTGTGTGTGTGTGTGTGTGTGTGTGTGTGTGTGTGTGTGTGTGTGTGTGTGTGTGTGTGTGTGTGTGTGTGGGGGGGGGTGTGGGGGTGTAGACAGCTGTGTTTGCGTACCAAGATAGCATTGGCATGAATCTCCATATTGTGGAGGTGAGCCAGCTTGTGGTTTGTGTTTCTAAGCATTCAACCACACCCTATTTAATTCATTTACACACACACACGCACATATACACACACACACACACGTATACACTCACACACAAACGTCATGTTTTCACACTTTTGAGGTCCTTCCAATGTTCCACTGACTATGATTCATGTCCGAACACTGACTTAACCTCTTACAAATTACAATACACATCCCTTACACATAAAACTTAACCAAAACCATGCCTTTGAACAGCTCTTTAACCATAAGAGATCATTCAAAATATCCTCACCTAGTTCAGAAAACCATTACTTTTAATATCAACACAGCTCAAAGTGGGCTTCTGTAATACAAGAACTCTCTCTCTCTTAGTTTTTTAATACTTGGTTTGCATGTACAGAATGAAAAAGGAATCCAATGTGGTTTGTACCCTGTTATCTAGGTTGTCTACCACTTAAATCCTATAAACTATAACCAAAAATAGCCAATCTACAAGCTCTTACTGCATCGCATCGCAATGCGTAGTGAGCTTTTAGATCTATTGTCGACAAGTGTTTGTCTATTTTTACCTATTATGCCCAGAATAGGGCTCATGTGGTGTAAGGACATTTGAGGATACAAAAAGCATCACCTCCACCACCCAGTGTGACTGTAGATGCTGAGAGGAATGTCGCCAGTGGTTTGGCTCCATCGTGGCACAGGCCTGTCGTCTGTAAGCCTCTAATATCAAGTTTGTGAAAATATCCAAGACGTAGCCCAGACATCAGAACTATCACGTTACTGTACATCTATAACCAAGGCCTCTGCAGACATGCACACATACGAACGCACGCATGCTGGTTTGTATTACTATACTTGTGAGGAGATCAATGTTTTAGGGGGGCGATTTTTGCCATTTTTAACCCTAAACCTACAGCAAAAAATGGCCGAACCCTAACCCCTAAACCTAACCCAAAGCTGAATATTTTCAAGCCTTAAGGTCATTACACACCGGCGAATATGCGTATATACGCAAAATTCGGACTCGTTCCAAATAATTAAAAGACGCTTTTTCGCTTCGCTTTTTCGCTTTTTCGCTCCATGTAAGCTTGCATTGACTTTATAAGGTTTAAAAAAATAACATATTATTCGCATGAAAAATTTGCCCCCGGTGTGTAAGGGGCTTAACTCTAAAAATCTATTTTAACCATGAAGCAACCATTGTGTCTTGTGCGGACCAGGAAAATTGTCCTCACAATGTCTATTTTCTGAAATTATACTACCCTTTTGGGTCTGCACGCACACACACACACACACACACACACACACACACACACACGCACACAGACAAACACACACACACACACACCCACACACATGCAGCCAAGTTCCAATACCTGGCACTTGAGGTGTTTTACAAGTCTTGAGTTGTGATTAGAGTTTGAAGGGGGGGGTGAAATCTCTAATCCCAAGTCCATTATGAAGCTAATCCCTCCTCTTCTCACCGTGGACCGGTCCACTCACACGCTTCCTCATTGTACGTCTCTCACCGC
This sequence comes from Gymnoscopelus braueri, assembly GCF_963280865.1. Lineage (NCBI taxonomy): Eukaryota > Metazoa > Chordata > Actinopteri > Myctophiformes > Myctophidae > Gymnoscopelus > Gymnoscopelus braueri. The sequence continues at coordinate 20,241,042 of NC_137614.1, forward strand.
CTGCCAGTTACCGTGCCAACAGTTGTCAACGCCTGTCAGTTACCATGGTGACCCGTCAGTTGTCGCGGTTGCCGTGTCACTGGCCTGTCACTCAGGCCGTGTTTTCTCAGTCATGGGGATCAATCTAAGTGTTTTCAAGACCTCCCGGGTCACGCAGGGGCCGTGACCCTTGATCTCATGCACCTCAGATGTTTTAAGGAGTGTCTTTCCTTCCCCTCTGTCTGTTTGTCTGCCTGACAGACGGCAGACAGGTATACTGTCTTTCTGACAGTCTGTCTGTCTGTCTGTCTGTCTGTCTGTCTGTCTGTCTGTCTGTCTGCACTTTAAAATCCTGTTAATCTAACTCTGAGAGTGTACAATTGTAACCGGGTCCATTTGGTTACATTTTGTGCATTCTCAGAGTTTTTTAATTGTATTTTTTGACTGTGTCCAGTACCTTTCTTCTTGTTTGTCATTCAGCCTGTCTGACTGTCTATCAGTGTGTTGTTTATCTGTTTGGTTCAAGTTCACACATTTCTGCACCTACACAGTAAAATCCTGAGGGTGAATGTTACATCTGAAAGTGTGAAAAGTGTGAAAATAGTCTCATAAAGGCCCATTTTCGCACTCTCCCTCTCACTAAATCTTGAGTGTTAAATCAACACTCTTTAGCTGTGTACATAAATCAATGTGTCGTTTTCCATAATATAACCTGTTCATTTGACACTGGCTGACCTAACTCTTCTCACTATCACAACTTAATATCAGAATTCCCTGCCGATGAACCTTGGATGAGAGTATGTATTGTGTTCCACATGTGCATGTGTGCGTGCGTCCTCACAGCCAGTTCAGATGAAATGCGAGAGCTTTATGCTTCTGGCAGATGTTGCCAGCGTGTTTGAATTTGAATCCCTTGTTGTTTGTTCTGAACACGTATTTG
>NC_137614.1:20242160-20289660 GCF_963280865.1 Gymnoscopelus braueri
TGTCAGCAGGGAGCGTTGGGTGGGAGGAGTGGGACGGAGGCGCTGCATCCTCTCGGTGGGGGCTCCTCACTGGCAGGTGAGCCAGTATAGGGTACAACACCAGTGGCAACACACAGGAATGTGTGTGTGGGGAGGAATTAATTGGCATAACGGCCAAATTGGGGAGAAAAAGGGGTACTACTCTCAACAAAATATAAAAAAATTGCTTCATCCACCAAGCAGGCAAGTGATTTGTTTTGGTGATTCTGCAGAGTAAAATCCTCAGTGTTCATTTAACATAAGTCGGAAAAAATAAAACCATAAGGGTCTATGGATTTACTGTGTGACGTGAGACACTCACATGCACTCACATGAGAGTGTACAAATGTACACTCTCCCTCTCTCCCCCTTACCACCCACCCACCCTCCCTCTGTCCCATTACCCTCTTCCTGTTGGACAAACAGGCCCCTACCTGCCCAGGTGAGCTGATAGCCCTGCTGCTCTCGCACTGTGACATTAGTGTCACATATGCAAATAAACACTTCTACTTTATAAGAGAAGATAAGAGAGAGATGGAAGATGGATTCTTTTCCATTGATAATGATATGTATCTATGAAATTAGCTGTGATCTTACGGTGTACTTCTAATGAAAACAAAACTACTGTCATTGTCAGTACGCCTCATGATTAGCATCGATAGGAACGTTTAACCTGGGTTTTACATTGAATCAGTGCTGTTTGGCTATCAGGAATGGAGCTGTATTTCAGAAAAAGCATTGGATTAAAGGTAGGGTATAAGTGATATTGTTTTGTTTAAATAAGTGTTAAATTGCTTTATATTCTGATAGTACTCATTGGTATAGCGTTCGGTAACAGGGTTCTCCCCGTCCTTCCAGCTCTTGATTAAACAGAACATGCATTTACAGGTCGGGATACCAATTGTATCCAATCAGGAGAGAGAACTCACACAGGACACAGGATAAAAAAGTGAAATTGGAAGTGATGACACAAAGAAATGAGCTGACAAAATTGGAACTGGAACACTATACCATTGAAGCTGATAAATGGGTACTTTCTCCTGATTGGCTGAAGATTTGCCACCCACCTGAAAATGTATTTTCAATTTATTAAAGTGCTGGAGAGATGGAGAGAAGAAGAGTTACTGAACAAACACTCTGTAGAGTACTCTGTTGAGTACTATCACAATATAGTGCTTTAACCTTTTAACGAAAAACGTTTTGTTTTAACCCAAAATTTTCACTTACCCGACCTTTAAGGCACCTAGCGTAAAACAAAGTTAAAAGAATATAATGAAGTTGGACAAAGGTGTTTGATTTGAGGTTTTACTTCAAAGACAATGAAGTATCTTTCTTTGTTTAGGTTTTTGGATGGACTGCAAGAACGGGGCCAGTCTTACACATGTAATTGTCTTTGACTGACTGACTGATTGAGCTATTAATAGAGGCCCACCTTTTATAGCCCACGGTCCAGTCAAACACTAGCGGTTGACATATTCTTATTTCAGGACATCTGTGATTGGCAGATGGCCTAAAAAAGAAGAGAAAACTACCCCTTTTTTCCTTTATCAATCAAGCCACTGGAAGGAAGTTCAGGGTACAGTTATTATTCTAATCCAAACTGTGACACCATTTCACATCATTTGGAAACATAGCAGTGTGAACTCATCTGATGATTGGCATGTGGCCTAGATTTAAAAAAAAAGGAAATGGGTTCCCCCAGTCTATTAAATCAATGTCTTGGGTCAAGAGTCATAGAAGGTGTCAAAACAAATCATTCCACTTTTTCTCCCAGGCTCTCATTTCTTCACCTTGCACTTTGGTATCGTACATCATTTTGGAGTTACAGGAATGTTTGTAACATCTTACTTCTAATTGGGCTTTTTTTGACTACCCTTTAATATTAGTTGCTTTTAATGTTGGCAACCTTGTAATTTAGACACCATGAACGACGCGAATAAACGGTTACGAAAATTCGTTGCGATTATTTCCCATCAAACTATTATTTTGGTGATGCCTCATTCATACAGGCTAATGATTTTATTTATAAACCGCGTTTCGAAAAATGTATACGTTGCTTAATCACGTCGTTATAATCGTGCTCAGTGTGCTCATAACACAAACAGCAGTTTGAATTAATGCAAATTAATCACACGAAATAAATGCTCCCGGTGTTTATGGACCTTTACTCTACTGTTGTGCTCATTGTAATGCACTCTGAATTATGGCATCTGTGAAATGCTCAACATGAAACTGTCAAGCATAAATAGGGTCACCTCTAATGTGGTAATCACATTACTCCTCTGTATTCCCCAGCTAGATTTACCACCTAGTCAGCAGTGACAGATATATGGATTCAATAGCAATAATTGATGTAAGGCTTTATATGTTTATAGTCTTTGATTGGATTAGAAAAAAAGGGATAAAATAAAAGTAGTAAAATCTTCACCCCAGCTTTTCCTACCTGTAACTGTCAAGCGAGTTTAAAGATTCACCTCTTTAAAAACACAGCCAAACTAAACATTTAACAGCTGCTTTGTAAAATTAAAAAGGAACATCTAGTCTATATTGTAATACATCTGAATTTCATTAAATGAACCCAGTGGGTTTTCTGCCTTCACAGCTGTGGAATAAATGGAAACGCTGTGTTTCAGTGGGAAAAGACATTGATTACCATCTGGCACAGGGTAAACGCAATCCTTTTCATTTATCATTCAAAGTTTGGAGAAGAGCATGAATTGTGTGCAAATGTAGACCCTGCATTTGGAGATCTATTCACCGATAAAGTAATGAAGGAAAAAAATCTGACAGTGATACTTTGGAACTTATGATTTACTCACACAAACACATGCACAAGTACATGCCTACTCGCCAGTATTTGTAACATTGCTGTCTTGTTATGCAGGCTTCAGGTCCCATGTTGGTGTGAATTCACTCCCACCTGCTCCACCCCTGTTATCAATCATATTGACTCCTGCTTGTTCCACGGGGAGATTTACAGTTCCTGTCAGCAGTGATAGATTTATAAAGCCACGTGGCTCAGCCCATCCCTTGGCCCATGGTGAAATGCACTGGATCAGTCACAGGATGCGTGTTAATAGGGGCATAGATCAACAGGAAGCAGGATAAATTCACACACACACACACACACACTCACACTCACACTCACACACACACACACACACACACACACACACCTATACACAGGTATAAGCATGCATACACGGTAGCGTAGTACTGTATGTGTACAGGCGCATACTTTGCACCCGCACTCAGTTATACAAGCACACATTTAAAGGGCAAGACCACTTTGGTAGAGGTTTGTGTTGTGTATTTACCTTGCCATGATGTAACTCCAAAGGTGGACAAGAAATCAAAAATAATTGCTCCATTGATTAGAAATTGATTATTCAAAATATGCTCCTCATTGACTTACATTGTATGCTGAAACAGCTCTCAAAGTCACTATTTTAGCACGTAAACGAACACAATCAAAGCTAATTCAGACAATATAGAACATCACCAAACCCAGTACTGTTTATTTTTTTTATAAAAATGTCAACCTCCTGCTGATTTTACTATTTGAAGATCCGGATCCACGGATCCAGTCCGGGTTTTCTTCTTAATAAAAATAGCAAAATCAACAGGAAGTTGACATTTTTATTATAAAAACAAACAGTACTGGGTTTGGTGATGTTCTATATTGTCTGAATCAACTTTGTTTGTGTTTGTTTATGTGCTAAAAGAGTGACTTTGAGAGCTGTTTTACCGTACAATGTAAGTCAATGAGGAGCATATTTTGAATTATCAATTTCTAATCAATGGAGAAATTATTTTTGATTTCTTGTCCACCTTTGGAGTTACATCATGGCAAGGTAACTACACAACCCAAACCTCTACCAAAGTGGTCTTACCCTTTAAGCGGGGAAACACACACACACCTAGCCTGGTAAACCCTCCCTCCGGAAATCTCATTTCTATTTGATTCCAGGAGTGAGTCTGGCCTGATCGCCCATTCTGCAATATTGGCTGCAGGCTGGAGTTGGGTGGGAGTAATACCGTTGACTGACAACCCCTTCAGCCAATGATAATTTTCCCCCTTCAGCCAATCTGCAGTTCACCAGTCTAATGTGACGCAACGGGACTTTTGAGACAGCCATGCCCAAAATGGGTTGCCTTATTCGGATACATGGGTGTCACTGCCCACCCCTACCGGTTCTCTAAAAATAATTTTTTAAATAGGCTTTGTCATGATTAATTGACCACATATATGAAGTTAAACAACTAAATTCTATCCAAACGATATATTATAAGTAAATTCCGTGCCTCAAAATAGAAGTTAGAGAGCTTTTTGAAGTAAAAAAATTGCGGAGAATATAGCGGACAAGAAAAAGATGGCTGCCGTTCGTGTTTTGGGCTCACTCGAACTCGCCACCTGATTGGCCAACTGTCGCTGTCAATCACAGAACGATGTGCGACGACACTGATAGGCTCGGTTAGCTGGTAATTCCACTAGAAACCCCCACAATGGGCTATCAGGCCAGACTCACTCCTGGAATCAAATAGAAATGAGATTTCCGGAGGGAGGGTTTACCAGGCTAACACACACACACACACACACACACACACACACACACACACACACACACACACACACACACACACACACACACACACACACACACACACACACACACACACACACACACACACACACACACACACACACACAGTATTGGTACAAGCCTGCAGGCTACTGTGCAGTTAGTGGATTAATGGGACATGCAGTAGAGCAGCACATGGTCATATTGGAGTGAATAGTGGCTCTCAAAGTGGGGTCTGGGGACAACCAGGGTATCTTGAAGGAGTTCCCCAGCCAAATGAGTACTTAAAGGGATACTTCACTTTCGGGCCGGGGACACATTTAAAAAATATATTAAAAATAAATGAAAAAAGTTATGGAAAATTCATGGCCCCCTCACACATTAGTAGGACACTCTAATGCGTGAGGGGGCCATGAATTTTCCATAACTTTTTTCATTTATTTTTAATATTTTTTTTAAATGTGTCGGCGGCCCGGAAGTGAAGTATCCCTTTAAGCACTATTTACAAAATGGCACAAAAAAAAGATGATCTACTTATGGATTGCCTGAAGATTGGTTAATTTCACTATGATGTCACAAACTAGAAGGTAATCCAATGAGAGAATGTACGAATGACCATACAGATCATAGGTTTCTCTCTCCCCACCTATAGAATGTAGACAGTTGTACAATTCTGTACCTAATGTAATCTAACCACTAACTATCTTCTCTCATAGGGGTCCCTGGCACCAAATCCTTTCAAAATGGGGTCCACGGCTTACTACATATTGATTTGGGGTCCTTGACATGAAAATGTTTGAGAACCATTGGTATACAGGAGATATTATATACTTAAATGATGGACTACTGTACAAAGAATCAATCAACAGAGATCTCCATACACTGTATGTGCATGAAAGGGACAAGGACTGACCGATATAGAGATCTCCTTATATGGCTATATCAGCATGCCCATATATGGGCATATACTGATGACATCATGAATCTCCATATATGGGCATAAAAGGGACGTGGACTGACATACAGATATCTCCATATATGGGCATAAAAGGGGCACAGGTAGACAGACAGAAACAGACATCTCCATATATGACACAGACAGACGGGTACAACAGGTACAAAGCCCTCGACACTATGACATATTGGTCGGATCAGCACTGCAACGTAGGTGTGAGGGAATCTAGATGTGAGGGCCACGTAGCGGCCCGAACCTCTAGTATTTCATATTTACATAAAATGTCTCAAATAACCAGGAGAACCTTGGAATCCCTATTCTAGGCCGAACATTCACAGAAAATGGCTGATCTAGCTTGTAGATTCGCTATTTTCAATGAAGATATATAGTGTAGAGGGAAAACAAGAGGAGGCCTACTACATAGCCCTGGGAGACCCCAGTCAAGTGTATATGGTTTAATTGGTTAAATAACCACCTTTGTAAATGGCTAAAAGAGAACATAAATAAAAAACAAGAAAATAAGATAGGAACAACACATTGAAGCCAGACAAATATCAAAAGCGTGGTAGGGCGTTTGTGGGGCACAGGAATAAGGGCAACCTAATGCTAAACAGAATAAATATGTTTTAAGTTTTGACTCAAATGTCTTCAAGGAATTTGCATCCTTGATTTCCTTTTGGGAAAGCGTTCCACAGAAGGGGATGCACGGTATGCAAAAGCTCTGTTTCCTGGTGTTCTCTTTGTAATTCTCGGCACAGATGGGAGACCAGCAGTCTGTGACCTCAAGGCCTGTGATGATATGTAAGGTGCAATGAGTTATAAATGGTAGGATGGTGCAAGCCCCATGCAATATTTTGTATGTGAGCGAAAGTACCTTAAAACCGGGTCTGGCTTGAATGGGGAGCCAGTGTAGACTGTAGACTCGAGGGATGCTAGGACAGGTGTGATTTAATATGTTTAGTTTTGGACAGAATTCTATAGCAACATTTTGTGCAAGTTGAAGACTTTTAGTGCTTCCAGATAGGAGGTCAGACACAAAGGCATGAATGTGTGTCATTAGGATAGGTCTGTTTGTGTGCATGCACATAATCTATTTTTTTTCAATTTTATTTTTATTTACTTTTTTTCGTATTTCCTTCCTCTGACTAACTCATTCCTTCTCTGTCTCTACCTCTTTCTCCCACGTCTGTTTCTGGACCTTTTTTTACTTGCATTCATTCTGTTTTCTTCTGTCCCTATCCACTCTTTGCTCTCTCCTTGCCTGCCTCTCCATCCTTGCTTTGTGTCTTACCATTTCTTCCGCCACTTTCCTCCTCCCTGTCTCTGTCCCTGTCCCCCCCCCCTCTCTCTCTCTCTCTCTCTCTCATGTCCATCTGTCCCCATCTTTTTCTGTCTCCTCTTTCTCAATGTGCCCGCTTGTCTCCGTTTTCTTTCTCTTCGTCCTTCAGTCTTCCTCTCCCCCCCCGCTGTCTCTCATTATGTTGAACAGCCAAGGGGGAGAGGAGAGGAGGAGAGGCGAATGGAGAAAATAGGTGAAAGTTAGTCAAATCTCGAGTGTTAATTTCACTCTGGGAGTGTACAAGTTGGTTGCATTTGTACACTCTCTGAGTTACAAATGGATAAAATAACAGGACTTTATTGTATAGAGAAGAGGAGAACATTGAATTGAGTGTAAAATCTATATACTTTATACAGACTTTTGGGTTAAGCTTTAACTTTTGGAGAGGAACGCTGCTCATTTGATCCTGCTGGCTATGTCTGACAACCACAACTTTAGAAGTCCATGTTTATGTTGTTAGAGCTAAGCTATTTGTGCTAAAAACATGACGTTAATTTGCACAATGCGCGTGTCAATAAACGCTGCGCGCGAGAGCGCCATGGACATGATGATATCCAAAGCGCCCCATAGCTCATAAAACGCTGTCTGTGAACACGACCCCTACTGTACATCAAAGCCCTTTTTAACTTTGTAGCGCTGGGCCAGATCTGTGTGTGCGGCCATCTGGCATCTCATTTAGTGTCTATCCTACTTTCTTTTGTTGTCCACTCAGCGTCGAAGTAGTTACATTTACTTAAATTGTCAATTACAATTAGTATGTGCAATTTCAAAACTCATTCCCACCCTATCAGTATGCAACTGGAACGGCACTGAGTCAACAGCGCTATTGCATTGACTGTCGCCTCGGGTCTCAAGCTCATATCACTTCTTTCTTCTGAAATGATCCTGTCCTAACTTTAAGTTGTTCAATTACCTTTACCTACCACTCATCTATAGTCTCTTAGTCAGTGTAGGACAGTGTAGGAGGACCAACAACAAGCTGACATGAATCATCGTGTATAGTGCTTCCTGACACTGTCTGGTTTACTCTGGAGTGTCTGTCCACTCCAATCTCATCAACTTCTGTGTGTGTGTGTGTGTGTGTGTGTGTGTGTGTGGGGGTGGGTCAATGAATGTGTGTGAGAGAAATAGAGAAAGCTGACTCTGCTGCAAAAGTGTTACCTAACACCATAAGGAGCTACTTACTGTATGTTTTAAAAATGTCAAGTTGAATTCTCCATTATTTTTGCTGTGCATTTAGTGTAGCCTACCTTCACCTATTCTCTCTCTCTCACTCACTCACGCACGCACGCACGCGCACACACACACACACACACACACACACACACACACACACACACACACACACACACACACACACACACACACACACACACACACACACACACACACACACACACACACACACACGTTAACACCATTGAAACAACTTGCTAGTTAAGGGGCTCAATGTCTTGCTCAAGGACACTTCAACATGCTGCCAGGAGGATCTGTGGATCGAACCGGGAACCTTCTGGTTCCTCCTGAGTGCTTTCTTTCCCAAACCCCTCCTCCCTTTTGCTTCCTCTGTATGTATGTCTGTCTTTTGCTTGCTCGCCCTCATTGTCCCTCATCGCTCCCTTTATTCCACTTTCTCTGTCTGTCTGTCTTTCTCTCTCTCTCTCACACACACACACACGAACACACACAAACACGAACGAACACACACACACACACACACACACACACACACACACACACACACAAGGCAGGTGCGACAACTGCTGAGTTACTTTCTGCCTTTTGCTAATTTGACATATTGTGAGTCATTTGTGGTTCACTGCACACAGACACACAGACACACACACACACACTCTGCAGAGAGTAATAGTTCTTTTTCAGGAGCAACTGAAAAGGTAGAAAGCAAACTGTGCTGTTTGTTTAGAAAGGCAGTGAAGCAGGGCAGAACGATCACGAAGGAAAGAGGACAAGGAAAGAGAGCGAGGGAGTGCAGAGGAGAAAGGAGCGGAAGGAGAGGAAAAACAGAGAGGTGATAAAGGAGATTCTGGAGGTGTGTGTGTGTGTGTGTGTGTGTGTGTGTGTGTGTGTGCGTGCGTGTGCATGCGTGCGTGCGCTTTTAGGGGTGAGAGGAGTGAGAAAAGGAGGGGTGCAGAGGGGTCAGACCTCCCCGAAAGGATCTCCAAAACAAGAGAGCAAGGTGTGTGTGTGTGTGTGGACTGGGGCAGGGTCTTACAGACCATACAGTCCACAAAAGACCTTGACAAATCGCATATTTAGAGTTGCTTCAGATGTGAAGCAATAGTGTCTCTGTGGTATGTGTTGTTTTCATCATAAAGCGTTGAGCAGACCTGCTTTGGTTTGCAGCAGCAAGGGGACTTGAGGTCACTGCTTCTCCCAACAGTTCAGTGTAAAGCAGGTGGGAATGTGACGGAATGGAATTAAATATAGTAGAATAGAATAGGACAGGGCTTTGCAAACCTTTCCATGCCAAGGACCCCAAAATAGCCATGGCCTCTTGCTGCAGCCAAAGACAATTTACTATATTTTTGAAATATTTCAACATTATGGCACAGTAATCAGATTTAATAGATTTCCAATTATCTCTCTCTCACGCTCTCTCTCTCTCTCTCTCTCTTAATTTTCCTCCCTTTTCCAATTGCACCCCTGGCATCCCCTGGCGGCCCCCAATTAGAAAACCTGGGGAATTGGATATTAGAAAGCTTCACATTGGAGAAATCTGTAGTGGAATTAAAAACGTAAAAGGTGAAAAACACAACCGAGCTTCCAGAGCACATTTACAAAACAACAACAATGCATCCTAGGAATGTGCATAGTTGAGCTGCATCTGGTGGATGCAGCATCTTCTGGTGTACAGGGTTCATGTGGTCAACAGGATTGATAGAGTGACACACACCTTGAGAGAGAACAGAATCCATGTCCTCATTATCGGGTATGTTAACTATGTGTTGTACATTCCAGTCTTAATCCACAAAGACGACAAACCTTTTGCTTTGTCTGGTCCAGACACAACAACGTGTGTGGTCAGTGGCTGCATACATGAGTTTGAGTGTGAGTGAGCAGGCGTGTGCATTTACATCTGTGTGCGTGTGCATGTGTATCATTCTGTCTTTGTATACTGATGTGTTTGTGAGGGCATGCACGTGTGTGGTCAGGTGTGTGTGTGTGTGTGTGTTTATAACTGCCATTAGTTTAACAATGCAACGGGTAGTTAACCATGAATGACACTACTGAGTGAGTGCGTTAATGCACCCGTCCATACATGTTCACCTGTGTGTGTGTGTGTGTGTGTGTGTGTGTGTGTGTGTGTGTGTGTGTGTGGTGTGTGTGGTGTGTGTGTGCACTCAGGTCCAGTTAAAGTCTAGAGGGTGTAAGTGTTCTCCTCCTTCTCTCTATCTGTTAATTAGTGGCCTTGAAGCATTCACTTTCACTTCATTAACAGTTTATATATATATATATATATATATATATATATATATATATATATATATATATATATATATATATATATAATAACACTATCTAGCAGTGTGCTAGTATTAAATGTGTGATGATAACGTTCTGAAAACAGCGCTGAGTGGATAGACTTTTTCAACATGGTGAAAAAATGGTAAAATGTGGGGTCTAAATTAAACATTTTAAAAAGCCCACCTTCATATAATGGCTCCTACGCCCATGGCTGGATATATTAATGGTTAAAAGATGTGACTTGTCAAACATGTATTAGTACGTCTCATGTATTAATGCAATAACGATCATTAATTCATGTCCACTTTAACATGCAGCACAAATATAGAATGAGGAAGAGGCTGGGAGGACGAGGACAGAGAGACAGAGGAGGAAAAGGGGGTTGAAGACAGAGATATGTGAAAAGTGATACGAGTGGAGAGGGAGATTACAGTACATAGAGTACACAGTAAAACCCTTGTAGCTAAAATGTGTACACTCAGAGTTAAATGTACACTGAGAGGCAGTGGGTTACATACTGAATGATGGATAGAATTGAAGGTGTTAATGAAGTGAAAACGAGTTTTCCAAGGCCGCTAATCCATGCAGTTAACAGCTAGAGAGAAGGAGGAGTTAAGGCGAGGGGGGAGGAGGAGAAAATAAATTACATAAATTAAATGAAAAGATGAATGGAAATAAATGGGTTGGAGGGACGGAAAGAGATAGAGAGGAGAAAAGGAAAGGTGGATTAAGGGCTCAATGATGGATTTAAATGTGAATGCTTGCATGCACATTCAAGAACAATTTCAAACACATTCACAAGCACATATGCACACAAATGTATTTTGTTCTGGCACAGATGTGCACACACACACACACTCGCACGCGCACACACACACACACGCACACACGCACACACGCACACACGCACACACGCACACACTGACACATACACACACACTAGGGCTTTCACGACTAGAGATTTTTACAGGTCGACTAATTTGACCCAGTGGTAGTCGACTAGTCGAAATTTACATTTAAAAAAAATATATATATATTTTTAGGGGGGGCATTGTTTTAATGCCATCCTACTACTATATTACTATTATTATTATCCTCCTGCCCTTATTTTTATGGTGTTTTAAGGGAAGCGCTTCTGGCACAGCAGCACAGCACCACAGCAGCGTCTCCAAGGATCCCCATTGCCCAATAATAGGCTTTTATTGGGCATACTTTTGACCCCCTTTTGATAAAAAATAAAGTCAGGAGGATAATAATAGATGGGCCATTACTATGGCATTAAAACATTTTTTTTAATTTTTTTCCCCCCAACTATTCGACTAGTACCAACAAGGTCGACTAGTGGTTATACTAGTCGACTAGTCGACTAGTTGGTGAAAGCCCTAACACACACACACACACACACACACACACACACACACACACACACACACACACACACACACACACACACACACACACACACACACACACACACACACACACACACACACACAGAGAGAGCATTTCCATGTGATAGATAGAGAGATAGATACTGTAGATTCATTCAGCATTCTATCACCAAGAAAAATGGCATATAAATAGAAAGACCTAGTGTCTGACCTGGCCATCTGCACTTGGACTGACCAGACATAAATATGTGTGCAATCTGTCACCAGTAAAATGGCCATATAGTACAGTAGTAAAGTATACTAATGTATGTATTAAATATAAATAGTAAAATGGGTCAATATGTCCATCTAGGCATGTAGATATATTAGGTATGCAGTTAGATATAAATAAATATACTGTAAACTATAGACATACATGTACAATCTAATCATCAGTAATATGTGCATATAGTAGGTATATGTGTACAGAGAATCAACAGTAATGTATACAGTATCAACCAATATGTACACTCTTATCACAGTGATACTGTATGAGCGTAAAGTAGTAATAATGTACATACTACATGCATACATACATACCAATCATCTACCTGTATACTTGCACATGTACACACACACACACACACACACACACACAGACACACACACACACACACACACACACACACACACACACACACACACACACACACACACACACACACACACACACACACACACACACACACACACAGTTATGTGCCAACATTAATGGCATGTCTTTATTAATATAATGCATGTGTGTCTACACTCAGAGACAGTATGTCTTTGTGTGTGTGTGTGTGTGTGTGTGTGTGTGTGTGTGTGTGTGTGTGTGTGTGTGTGTGTGTGTGTGTGTGTGTGTGTGTGTGTGTGTGTGTGTGTGTGTGTGTGTGTGTGTGTGTGTGTGTGTGTGTGTGTGTGTTGCAGTAGCCACAGGCTGCAGGAAATGCAATATCCTGCAGTGACTATAGTCTGATCCGATACAGATGACCCAATACCATAATAGTCAACACATGGACGGCAGTCAAACAGACTCTGGCCTGTCAGATGGAAAAGAGAGAGAGAGAGAGAGAGAGAGGTAATGGCAGAACATTCAGAATGAGAATGAATGAAAGAGAGGGAGAGGTGGAGAATGGTTGCCATTATTGCTAATGGAGGGAGCAGGCTGACATCTGCTTTACCTATGAGGGTCAAAAAACAGGTTAGCTATTAAAACACAGAGAGGAACCACCATGTGGAGAGCAGGAGGAGGAGCGAGGGAGAGTGAGAGGAGGCTGAACAGTAAGGGAAAAATGTTACACCACACATTAAAGATGTAACCCAATCAGAGAATGGGATAGGGAGAATGATATATAGGAGAATGAAATGGTCAGGTGGGGTGGTGGTGCTGCTGAGCAGAAGGACACAAGGTGAAGAGTGAAGAAAAGAGAAAAACAAGAGGAAAGGATGACATAAACCAAGGGACAGTAGCAGAGCAAAAAGAAAGCGAGAGAACGACTTTAGCAGATTGAAAAGCGATAGATCCAAGGAAAATATGGTGACGTGTATGATATCCCGCCCGCCAAAAGAGAAGTGCTTGTTTTTACTTCACCTCCTGTTGGATTTTACTGACAATTTGACATCCTCTAAATACCTCAAATGTAGCCTTGAATTCTGGGTAATGTATGTAGTGTAGTGTAATGACGTGCTGTGGGTCCTGAAGACACGTGACTTGCCTGAGTGATGCTTCAGTTGTTTTTGTATCATTGGTGTCACCTTGCTGACCATCTGCCAGGCTTGGGCCTGACAGACAGACAGATACCTGGGCGGGCTTTCTCTCCCTACTCTATTCCCTATAGGTCCAGGCTGGTTACTGCTCTGCTGTGATTGGCCTGGAGAAAGGGTGTGAGTAGCGGATGGAGAGCAGGTGTTGTGTCATTAATCAGGAAGTTATGAGGAAATGGAGACTGCTTCCGTGCCAGGAAAATGCTAGGGAGTGAACTCAGTGAAGCTTTCCAGGTGTGTGTGTGTGTGTGTGTGTGTGTGTGTGTGTGTGTGTGTGTGTGTGTGTGTGTGTGTGTGTGTGTGTGTGTGTGTGTGTGTGTGTGTGTGTGTGTGTGTGTGTGTGTGTGTGTGTGTGTGTGTGTGTGTGTGTGTGTTGGATTAGATGAAAGGTATGTACGTATGTTACAGTATGTGTGTGTCAAACGAAAGAATAAAGTTCTAAGGGCTTATGTCTTCCTGTATATCTGGACAGACAGATGGGGGTATAGGGAGTATGACGTTTAGAAATAGCTTATGCAAGTATGACAGATGTGCTGATAGTTTCCCATTTACTGGGATGCATACGTATGAAGGAGCTCAGTTATCAGCTTGAGATTAACATCTGGGAGGTGGACTGATTGTCAGTAATATCTCCTACTCCTACACTGTAATTAGACAGCTGATGTTGACCATTAGTGTGCTGGAATGTCAGCAGAACATACTCTGGCTTTCATCATGCAAGTCCACATATATTGACCTCATAGTATGTAAGAAAGTTTCCTTTCAAATCAAATGTGGTCTATTCCTAATTAATCACATTCCTATTGTTCTTATATTTGTTTGTTTATAGTTAGTGCTTTGAAAAAATACAATTGTACAATATCAAGTATAGATTTAGATAATAATTAGGTGTTTGCATTCAATACCTGCATCCTCATTATGTTTGCCTTTGTTTTTGTGCAATGGTAAAAAGCCCATTTACAAGTATAGCGTTCTTTTTCTGTCATTCTGTATGTCGGCTAACGCAACAGCACTGTTCAGCCATTAGAGTTCCCAAGAAGATACTTCCTCTTTTGTAAAGAGGCAGAATCAAGGGGAAACGCTTTCATAATAGTACTTGGGAAGGTTTCGTGACCCCTGCTGTTGTCACCAAAAAAAACATTTGAATCACAGCACTTGTTTGCCAGCAATGGATATTGCCAACTATTAGCATAGTGTCTGAGTGATGCATGTTGTCAGGGACATGCAACAGTGCTTCCTGTCTGTTGTAAACGAGGGGAATAAAACAGGCAGCCTGTAAACACAGATCCCAGGTGGACATGCAGTCAGAGAACATATGGGAGGTGTGGCAGCGACTGGGTGGGTTATTAATCTCTTTGACAGATGCCATGGAGCATGTGGGGAAAAGGAGTCATTTTGTTCCAGGTTTTTTAGGAATGAGGTGATAAGTGAATGATGGAAGTTGGGTGGGAGATGAGTAGACGTAATTCCAAACTCCTTCTTTCACTTCTCTGGACAACTTATCTTTCTGCTTCCCACTCATTCACAGTCTGAGGCATTATTTACTGTATATTAACCACTTAAACCCTATATTTCATTGCTCCGAGTCCCTCAGAGGTCTATACTTGGTCTGCTCCTGTTTTCCCTCTTACTACGAATCTGTGCACTGAAAATAGCTACAAGCTACTCAAAACAAGACGCGTTACGACATATTTTGAGCTATTTTCGGCAAATATTTGCCTTTTTACATATATATATAAAGTTTAAATAAATTTGATCTACGTAAATTTATTTTATAGATATAACAGGATTTTTTAACGTAGATCAAATACATTAAGTAAACCAATTAATTTTTTTTAGGTGATGTTGGAGATGTTGGAGAAAATTGAAAAATTGTGAGTGTTGCTGCTGACTGCGTACATTTTCCACATCTCCAACTGAGAACCATCCGAGCATGTAACGGCACAACACGGCCACAGATTAGGGTGAGACTGCAGGTCAATTGAGAATGCCAGGTGTTTTGCAACTCCAGTGTAACAGATCTGCTCGCGGTCACTGTACATTTGTCAGTGCCAAGGCGAGGCAGATAGCTACTGTAGGCCCGACAGCCTGTCTGCAAAGCGTATTCATGCAATGCATTAGTTTGAGGAGTCAGCAGAAGCAATATCATGCACAGACAGTTTGGAGATCGGCGAAGAGTCAACTCCATTTGACCAATTTTCCAACATAGTAAAACAAAGTATTTATCAAATTACATGATCAAATAAAGCAGGGGTAGCATGTGGCTTATTGCCTCCTGAGCATAGAGAGATCCTCGATTTGATCTAAATTATGTTTTTGGGATTAGTGTAATTTCTTACGTTTAGTTATGAGAGAGGTCAGAGGCTTGATGAGGGTAGAGGTAGATCCCTTGGAGAAAAGATAAGTCATGTTTTATAAGCTTAATATACAGTTATAATTACATTATAATATGAGTAATAATTGTTTTCTAAATTACAGAAGTAGACGGACACCTATTGTCTGTCATTAAAATAATATAGTAAAGAAGGTCTCAACTGTTTTGAGAGTTTTTTTACCAGGGATTACGCGGGACAATTAATTGACCATGAAACGATGCAGCATCTGTCCCAGGGATGTTTCTCCTCTTGCACAGCCCAATTTGAAGACAAATATTCAGAAGAATTCAGACAAATGCTTATTATATGCTTATTGTATGTTTATGTCTTTTTTATTATATAACTTTGCACAATGTTTTTTTTATCAGGCAGGAAAAGAGCTTAACATCACTATTTTTGAGCGGTGTAACCGCTCCTATAAGAGGGTTTAGGACCCATCCGTGGCGAAAGTTTTTCTTTCCGTGGTGAAAATTTGTCTTTCGCTGTGACGTCATGCTGTGGAAAACACGCCCATAGGCTAAGCTCTGCAGGACGTGCCGTGATTGGCTAGCGAGACACATGATGAAATTAACTTCAAACCTCGCAGACGCGCTGTGATTGGCTAGCGAGACGCATGATGAAATGTAAAAAATTTAAGCACGTCACTTCGCAGGACGTGCTGTGATTGGCTGAGATGCATGATGAAATTAATAACTCATAAATAGCACCGCTCACTTCACACTGGGTGTGATTTTTTCCTTTTCTTTGCAAATCCCCATCATCATGGCAGATGTTCCTCGTAACCATTAGCAACCATTCTGCAGACATTCCATAGCAGGATTCTGTAAGTTGCACAACTAAGTTCCAAAAGTGGTTGGGATGGGGTGAAATCGGGGTGAAGTGAAAGGGCTGCTGACTGCAGAGTTCCAGAACAGAATGCTACAGTACTACTCACATCACTGAACACACTGGTGCAGGCTACACAGTAAAACACTTGGTGTTAATTTAACTCCCAAGAGTGAACAAATGTATCCAAATAGACCCGGCGTAAGGGTACATTTGGTTCGATTTGTAGACTTAACTGTGTGGCAGGTTGAGCTGATGGGAAGAAAAATATGTGGCTAGGCAAAACAAGGCAGAGGAAGGGTTTGGGAAAGGATGCTGACAGTGTTAATATCCATCTAAAATCTTTGGCTAAACATAGTAGTAGGAACACCATTCACATACAATGGAACACATTGAGTATTACAGGTCGACTGCGGAAATAAAGGAAACCGTTTCAGTGTTTTGAAAGACTGTATGCCAGACACCTCTATGGGTGCACTTGTATGGTTTAGGTTTTACAGTAACACTTTCTTTTAGCCAAGTCCTCTTTCATGCCATCACTGTTTGGCAAGGTATTGATAAAACGACAATTGAGTTTGAGTTCCTGCCCAGGCCACCATAATGTACGTTACCACTTGTGAGCAGTGTCGTAGCGCAAAATCTCGGGGCCCTGACACAAGGAGGGGGGTGGGGGCCCTTTTGCAAATGTCAATGGAGATGGTGCTGGGTACTGTGCGGTAAATGCCCCCCCCCCCGCAGTGGGGCCTCCCCGCGGTGCACCGCTTGCTACCCCTCCGCAACGCCACTGCTTGTGAGATTCCAATAAATGAAGACTTGTTTTAAAATGACTTACCCATGGGGCAGTCTGGTGGCAGAGTGGTAAAGTTCGTGCCCACAACCACAAGGTTTGAATCCTCCTGTATATCCGGGCAGGGAGGGTGATCTCTGTCACTGCACTAGTGACTCCTACAGGTTGATCAGGGCGCCTGTTGAGTGGGGTGCAGAACTAGGAGGAATAGCCGCATGCGTAATGTCCTCCCGGTGAGACTCGTCGCATTCAGGTGAAAAGAAGTGGCCGTGACATCAAGCGTATCGGAGGACCAACTGTAGGAGTTAGCAGTGACAAGAATAAAAAAATAGGGAAATAGGAATTGGCATAATTGGCAGAAAAAACTAAACACTAAGACAAAATTACTTTCCCATCATTGACCATGTGCTTATAAAGTAACAATAATAATAATAATAATAATAAAAAGGTACTTTTAAATGACTTGTTAAAAGGCTGCTGTCGTTTCTTTTCTTTTTATCAATAAATTATCCTATAGGTTCTCACAATGGGTATAGAAATGTGTTTACATGGATAAAGAATGGAAGAGCCAGAGGTTGCTGACAAAGCAAAAAGATTTCTCAAAATGTATGATTAATCCATTTATACACAATGGCAAATAATATAATGGGGTTAGATAGCGTTAGCAAATAATATAATGGGGTTAGTTAGGGTTGGGAATGAGGCATCACGAGAATGTTTGCTGAGTGTGCGTAATTTCCAACAGTACAATAATGCTCATTTTAGAACTCCACACAATGCATCTATCCCCTATCCCCCATTTATAACTGTATTGCAGAATGTGTCTGATCATAAAACATGAGTGCTTTAAATGAGTGTAAAACTACATAGGCATACTATCCTCCAGTTTAGATCATTGAGTGGGAGACAAACGGTATCATGCTTAGCAACTGGATTTCCTGTCTGAGCCAACCACAGCCAGGTTGTTCTATTAGTGGAAGCTTGGCATTATTACCCTGAGCCCCAACCCATGTGCAAACTTACCTAGGTGAGGAAGTAGAGCTTATTTTATGTTTGGACGGTTGGACTAAAGACAAATGTACATATTGTTGCTGTCGTGCATAAACTTTGTATGTCCATAACTGTTACTTTTCAGGAAATGGGAAAACAAAACCGGTACTCCAATGTACTTATTTAGTCACAAGCTTTATATTTAACCAATGAAAAAAATATTGTTAATACTTTTCATTGGTTAAATATTTATATTTACAGACTTTCAATCTGGCGTCCCTATTTTAGAGAGTTCATTAGAGGCCAAAAGCGAAAAGCTCACAACACGTTAGCTTTTAGGATTGGCTATTTTTGCTACTTTTACACAACACTGTCAAAAAGTATAAAATAGGGCATTAATTTATGATAAAAAAAAACATAAAAAGATGAAATATGGAGATTCTAGGTTTCTGCTCGACAGCAACGGTGTGGATTGTATTATTGGGGAAAAAACCCTGGTGAGGTCATTGCATAATAACAGCTTGGAAAGGGGTGAGTGAGGGTGTGTCTAAGGTGTGAGAAGTGTGAGGTAAATGCATTTCTTGGCTTGTATGGTCTTTCCAGATTTCTAGCAGATTTTAGCAGCCAGCACTAATCGAAACCACGTCCCTCTGGAAGAGATTAGGAACAACAGATCAAAGAAAGAAATGAAGAAAAGCATGCTGGGCGACTGAAAGACAGGAAGTAGAAGGTGAATAAAAAGGGTGCTGGGGAAGGTGCTGTGGGAGGATAGATGAATAGATGGAAGAGATGAGGATTTGGGGAAAGATTATATCGAGATGAATGTTTTTGCTTTACTGGCTAATTTACTAATTAACTAGAAGTGTTAGTTAGATTCCTCTCATATGCAAACATACAGTACATTACTCAAGCTTTACACATAATACCCATTATGTGCAACACCATGGGCTCTAATAATTTAACCTCACTGTCACGGAACAGAGACCGATGTGGGGTGGAGTGAAAAAGGTCAGACCACAGGGTCGCTCGTAGACCAACCACTCCGTGGACAAAAGTGAGTAGAGGTGGTGCTCTGCTCAAGGGCTATTTGTCTCTGTTGGTGTCCACTGTACAGAATGCCTATATGTAATCCCAGACAACCTTCATTCACCATCTCACTGTTGGAAATTAAATCTACTGTGACAAAATAATAATGAAACGTGAGGTGAGAGGTGAAGAGGAGAGGTAGAGGGAAATAGCAGGTTAGATGGAGAAATGGATACATAGGAGGAAGGAGGGATGGAAGGAGATATCTGAGAATTACACTGAGGGTTGGTGGTGGTATTAAACCATACTGGCTGGTAATAGAAGTGAAATGGGATGGGATTGAGGGATCGAAAGGGGGATGCAGGGATGACAGAAGGAGCGACAGAGGGAAATGGGTTTGGAAAGAGGCGAATTATGTAACGTGACATTGAAGAGATGGGGAGAAAAGAGATGAGGAGAGAGGAAAGACAAGGGGAGGAGTCAATAGAAGGAAAGAAAGAATGAATTTGCGCATTAAAATAACCTGAATGGAAACAGAAAATGTGACACTTTTGCTGAATAAGTTCTGCCGTAGAGAGCATTTAACTCACATGACTCAATCGATTTTGCATTACTAATACTATACTAATTGTATTCATAAGTTGTATTATAAGTATACGTAGAAGCCACATACATTTTAATACCTCTCCACATTTTCAAATCCAAACACGTTGCTGAATGCAATAGGCCTACATAGGCCTACATTTTAATCATAGGCCTACCAAATAATTAATTCATATGATAAAATGTATGAATGCCATGTTAGTGGACACATTCTATAGCCCACAGTTTAAGTTAAGATCTCAATAAGTTCATCTTACTACTCACCTACGTTTCATGAATGAGTTTGAATGTGCGCATTACCGCTCGGTTAATTAACATCCTACACTTATTGTGTAGTGATGCTTTTTGTCCTCGTATGTATCAGTTTTAATAACTTTATCCAACTTTGAAATTCAGGTGACTGGTCCTAATAAAATCCATAATTCTGCAGGTTTCCTGACTAAGGGGCAGCATTGCGAACGTGCAACGTGTGCATGGCTTCCCCACATTAGACGTTTTTGCGCAGATGCTTCAGTTAGCAAGCCAAATATTGTCGAAAAATAAAGTCCATAGCAATTTATTAGAAAACTATTGTTGGGAATTCTTGAGTTTTGTTCAAGTTTGAGTTCAGTAAAAATCTACATGACTTAAGACCAGCTTCTGATTGACCCCGTCTCAATTTCTCAGACTTCAGCTCAGCTTTAAAAGGTGTCACAGGATCTTGTTAAATGGTTCTACGAGTCTGATGTCTGGAACTACGCTTTAGAAATAAAAGTAGCTTTTATCTTTATATGCTGTACATAAAATCATCCACTTTGTGTGAGGGCTAAGAGAGAAGGAGCGACTGATCACAAACGGATGACCGAGCTGAAGGGCTTCAAATGCATGTAAAAAGATGAAGAAAGGAGAGTGAGAGACAAAGGCCAGAAGACATATTGGACTGGCATGAATAACACATTATTCCCTTCCATTGCAGTGGACACAGCTTCACAGTCTCATAGGTCAAGAATGGCGTGGGCGGCTATGACAAATAGCGGTTCAGACTTCTGTGACACGTGTTGTCTATTGTGATGTCATCTTATAGCTCTGCTGTGGAAGGGGTTTTATTACATTGCTCTCTCACTGTTCACATATGGGATCAGCGCCCCCTGGCGATGATATTACAGAAGCTTCACATTAACTCCCTCGGGCCAAATCCTATTGGCCCGGTGGGCCGTCAGTCGCTTTCCGGAAATCCCTACCCACCGAGGGTACAAAGGACTCGGAAAGCGGAAGTTACGTTCTCTTTCGCTTCTTCTGCCTCGATGAACACAGAGCTACTACAAATCACATTCTACAAACAGTACGAGCCTGCGGGGAATTCGACGATCTCGACAGCGACGAGTCGGTTTCTCAGTCCACCGAGAGTCCCCGGAGCTCGCTACTCTCCCTTTTCCCCTTCCACGGAGTGGAGGACGATTCTTCGTTTGCAAACAGCGGACGGACGCTACGGCTAGCTTAGCTTAGCCTAACTTACTCAACACCATGTCTCGGCGTGCTCTTCCCGCCGCTGCTGTTCGCCACGACCGGGGTCCCACCCTGGATTTCCCCCCCCGTCGACGATGCAGCACCCGTCCTTGTGCCCAGCTACTGGACGAGTGGGACACCCACGACTACTGCATTATTTGTTTGGGTTTCGCCCACGCGGACGTCGCGGCCTACGAGCAGCCCCCGAGGTGCACTGACTGTGCTAGCCTACACCCCTCGGAGCTCCAGAACCGCCTGATCAAAGCCCAGAGGTTCTACCTCCCCCCGTACCATGTACGAAGATTCCGAGGAGCTCGACGCAGCTCCCCGCCACTACTCGCGCAGACAGCCCGCCGGTTTTACAGCCGGAGAGGAAGTTTTCTCTCGCCGGGCCCGCCCGTCTGCAGCAGCCGGCCCCACCCGGGCCGCGGACCCATCGGATCAGCTTCGCTCTCTCCACGGAGGGGACGGACGCAGACCTGCATTAAAACAACTCGGTCCTCGCTCCCGCTCTCCCGCGAGGGGAGACCAAACAGCGGAACACGGTGGCGGCCATCACCATGCTGGCTCCCACTACTCCTCTCCAGCGAGGAGTGGTTTCTCAGGCGGAGACGAGGGTGAGGACGAGACCCTCACTTCCTACCAGGTACAACAGTACGATGACGGTGATTACCAGGTCGTCGACGAGATCGAGGGGGACGGAGAAGTCGTTATCCTGGAAACCACGGACCACGACCTTCCTCTCCCGGCCATCGGCCCACCGCTACCTGCGATCGCCGATGCCGTACCTGCGGTAAGGGAGGAGACGGTTACAACCCAGCCTGAAGGCGCACCTCCCCCACCTGAAAGGAGCGAGGCTACTTTGCTGGAAGTTTACAAGCTAGCCACCGCTAGATGCGGCCTCAGATGGCCCGCGGACGAAGCCGAGGAAGCCCCCTCCAGCGCTTCCGAGTGACAGGGACTAGGCACCGTGGAGGAGAAGGTCCCGAAAAAGTGTAAACTTCCCCTGGCAAAGGGCTTCGCTGCTGGCCTCACGGCGTCTTGGAGCTCTCCACTGGCTCCTGACTCCGACCCAAAAAAGCTGCGGTTCGATATTGACTGCGCGGGTGCAGGCGAACTCGGCCTCTCGGCCTTCCCGCCCATGGACCGTAGTTTGGCCACCTTCATGCTACACAGCAATCCGCGTGGCCAGAAAGCCCCCTTCTCAGCAAAAGAAATACCGTGCCTCAGCAGCGAAAAGGACGTGGCTGGTTCCGCTGCTACCAGGGCGGTCTACAAAGCAACAACTTCGGGCGCCAGAGCCCTCAACGCTGCTGCTCTGCTGCAGGGGTCCCTGATGGCTCTCATGACGGAGGTAGGAGACGCCGCCACACCACAACAACTGGCCGAAATGCGGCGCCTCCAACGGGAGATAATGCTCCTTAATAAAAATACTACCGAATGGAACGGTAGAGTCCTGGGGATGTGCGTCATCCACGAGAGAGGACGCTGGCTGGATCACGTCTCTTTCAAAGGACGATAAAAAGTACCTCCAGAACCTCAAGGTAACCGCTGGCAACCTTTTCCAAGGCGCCATGGTTTATTTACAGGAAAGCACCGCGACACGCAAAGCCCAGGACGAGGCGGCCCTGTCCTGTTTACAGGCTCCGTCTGGACCATCTCCCTCTAAACCCCAGACCCGTCCCTCGCGGCAGCCAGTGAGAGGCAGACCACAGGTCCGACAGGTGAGTGCGGCTCGCCAGAACCAGTCCCAATCCGCCCCACCCGCTGCTGGCAGAGGCGAACAGCGCGACCGTCGGGACGATGACCGCGAACGCGCTCGCCCCCCCAACACCAGGCCCCAGCAGAGAGGTGCCAACAAGGGTCGCTACTTCAAGCAGGGTAAATGACATTGTCTCGCCCTGCCTAGTGAGCAGGGACAGTTTCTCCCCCGGTTCCCTCTCCCCCCAGACGGGGGATTTTCGCCTGGATTTAATGGCCCGAGGCCCCGATCCACGCTCACCGAGGAAGAGGAGGAGATCTTCGACGGCGCTAGTGGAGACGGCGTTCGATCGCTCCCGAAGCTCCGCAAAGAAGCACAGACACCCACACCCACATTTTGCAGAACACGATTTTGTGAATGTTTCTGTGTCTCCTGTTGTATTTGTTGTTCCAAATGTTGTTGTTATAAAAACAGATTCTGTATTAAACAGCCCAAATATGCAACAAAGCACAACCAATGTACAAATGAGCCACCGCTCACGAGGGACCCCTCACGAAAACCGTCATCTCTTACACGGGTCACGCCAAAATTTTCCTTGGTCCAAAAATCGCCCCAAGTTAAGACTAGGCCCCAGTGTTACTCTGTCACCAGAGGCGGCCATTTTGGGGCGACACGTGTTGGCACACACAATGGCCGGGAGCAAACACGTGACGCCTTCCAAGATGGCGGCGCACATGAGCCCTCATGTAGCACCAAGCATGCTAACCAGGCTAACAAGCACAGCCAAGCCGAAGGCTCTCAAAATGGCCGCGCATGCGCACTCAAAGGTAACAACAAAAAGTGTTGCCGGGCCAACGAACACAACAAAGATGGCGGCGCCCGTGCGCCCGACACAAATAACAACCCCTCCAAATCCCTTGTCGCTCCGCTTCGAGCGATGGAAAGAATGCGACGCCAACCCTTGGGTGCTTCGTACAATAGCACGGGGGTACAGGCTACAGTTTTCCAGGAAACCACCCATGTCCAACAAAGTATTGTTGTCACAAGCGAGTGGCCAAGCGGCTGTAACGTTACGAGAGGAGATTGCATCACTCTTGCTAAAGAACGCCGTGCGGGAAGTACTACCGGGAGAAAGCCGTCTGGGTTTCTACTCAAGATACTTCCTCGTCCAGAAGAAAGGAGGGGGGCTACGTCCCATCATGGATCTAAGAGCTCTCAACAGGTATTTGAAAACTTTTCAGTTCAAAATGTTGACGGCAGCGGCGTTGCTACGCACGGTCCGCCAGGGCGACTGGTGGAGCTCAGTAGATCTCAAGGACGCTTATTTTCACATCCCTATCTATCCTCCGCACAGAAAATTTCTGCGCTTCATGTTCGAGGGTCGTGTGTACGAGTACCTGGTCCTCCCTTTCGGGATGTCTCTGAGTCCCAGGGTGTTTGTGAAATGCACTCAGGCAGCGTTAGCTCCCTTGAGGAGGAGGGGTGTCCGCATCGCAACCTACATAGACGACTGGTTGTTGAGCGCGGACTCGCGCCAGGAAGCATGCCACCACACCAATCTGGTGGTGTCGCACCTGACCTCCCTGGGGTTCACGCTGAACCTAGCAAAGTGCGTGCTCACTCCGTCCCATCGGGCTACTTTCATAGGTATCGAGCTAGACGCGATTTCTCTCAGAGCTCGCCTGTCTCAGGAGAGGATAACTTCCTTCCTGAGGTGTCTAGCCATTTTTCAACTGGGCCACAAGGTCCAGTACAGGGTCTGCATGAGGGCGGCGGGACTTATGGCTTCGGCCATCTCCCTAGTACGCCTAGGCAGGCTACACATGAGACCTTTTCAGAGATGGATGGGCTCCCTCAGGATCCCGGCCACTCAGGGCTCTCGCCGCGTGACTGTGTCCGCGGAATGCATGCGGTCCCTCCAGCAATGGAAGGTAGCTTCTTTTCTGTCGGAGGGCGTCCCGGTGGGGAGGGTCATCTCGAGAAAGACGATCACCACCGATGCCAGCCTGACCGGCAGGGGCGCAACATGCGAGGGCCGTACGGCCAGGGGTCTGTGGGACCACAATACGAGGACCGCCCACATCAACTTTTTGGAGTTGATGGCAGTTTTTCTGGCAGTGAAACACTTCAAGCCCCACATCGGGGGGTGTCACGTTCTGATCAGGACGGACAATACCACGACCATGGCTTACATCAACAAGCAGGGAGGTTTGAAATCTCCTACTTTAGACGGTTTGGCGCGGAGGCTGATACTGTGGTGCGACACGCACCTGAAATCAATCAGCGCCTCTCATGTACCTGGACTTCTGAACAGAGGAGCCGATCTTCTGTCCAGGGGCAAGCTTCGCTATTCGGACTGGTCACTGCACCCCGCGGTGGCGGGCCAAATCTGGATCAGATTTGGACGGCCTCAGGTAGACCTTTTTGCATCGAGGGAGAACGCGAAGTGCTCGCTGTTCTTCTCGATGAGCGGTCAGGCCCCGTTGGGCCTGGACGCCCTGGCGCACGAATGGCCAGGGGGGCTGCTGTATGCGTTCCCTCCACTGGAGCTGATCCATCCCACTCTGGAACGGGTCAGGCTCCAGGGCCTGACGGTGTTGCTGGTGGCTCCGGCAGGGGGCACGTGGAGGTCGGAAATAGCTCCCCTGCTATACGAGCAGCCTTGGCCCCTCCCGCTGCGAGAGGACCTGCTACAGCAGGCGGGGGGCGAGATTCATCATCACAGGCCTGCAGACCTAGATCTGTGGGTCTGGCCCGTGAGAGGGAAAATCTGACTGCGACAGGACTGCCACCTAGGGTGGTGGCCACTATTCAGGCCGCTAGGGCACTCTCCACTAGAAACGCTTATGGGGCTAAGTGGAGTGTGTTCGAGGAGTGGTGTCTGGGACGGTCCCCGGTTGTGGTTCCGTTCCAGGCCTCGGTCTATGACGTTTTGATTTTCTTGCAGGATAGATTGGATCTCGGAAATGCTTTCTCCACGATCAAAGTGTACTTGGCGGCCATCTCAGCCAGCCATGCTGGTTTTGATGGGAAAACTGTGGGGAAACAGCCCATGGTGTGCCAGTTCATGAAGGGCGCGTTGCGTGAACATCCTGTCTCACGGTCCTTGTTTCCCACATGGGACTTGGTCCTGGTGCTCGACTCACTCTCTCGTCCTCCTTTTGAACCGTTGGAGACGGTGGAACCAAAGTTCCTCACGTTCAAGACGGTGCTCCTGGTTGCGCTGACAACAGCGAAACGGGTGAGCGATATGCATGCTCTTTCGGTGGTTCCGGAGTGCATGAGGTTCGATGGTGATGGCAGTAGGGTTATTCTCAAACCTAACCCGACTTTCGTTCCCAAAAACCACCTAGCGGTGGTTATGCCAACTGAGCTGGTGGCTTTTCATCCGCCT
Source organism: Gymnoscopelus braueri (assembly GCF_963280865.1). Classification (NCBI taxonomy): domain Eukaryota; kingdom Metazoa; phylum Chordata; class Actinopteri; order Myctophiformes; family Myctophidae; genus Gymnoscopelus; species Gymnoscopelus braueri. The sequence continues at coordinate 20,268,905 of NC_137614.1, forward strand.
CCTTTTGCCTCAGAAGAGGACAGGAGGCTACACTGTCTTTGTCCAGTAAGAGCCCTGCGGCTGTATGTCCAGAGGACTGCGGCCTTGAACCGTCCCAGCCAGCTTTTCGTCTCCCTGGGCCCTGGGCCTGGGGGACTGGCGGTGACTAAGTCCACGCTTTCCCGTTGGATTGTGGAGGCTATTCGCCTGGCGTATGTTAGTAAGGGAGCCCCAGTGCCTGAAGGCCTGAGGGCGCACTCTACTAGGAGTGTATCGACGTCCTGGGCTCTCCTCAAAGGGGTGTCTATTCAGGACATCTGCACAGCGGCGAGTTGGTCGTCTCCATCGACTTTCGTTGTTTTCTACAGCCTGGACGTGGCGTCATCTTCTATGGCGCATGCAGTCCTGGGCGTGGCTTCCACCTGAGGGTGGTTAGGTGCTTAGAACGGACATAGGATCTGTTCATGCCCCCTTGCCTTAGTGTTTGATAGGCCGACCTTTGGGCCTTAGATTAATAAGGCGGACTTCGGTCTGTCAGGGCCCTCCACTAACTAGACAGGCTGTGCCTGGTTTTTAGTTTATGAGGCAGACTACGGTCTGTCATGGCCCCACTAAAATGTCTTGATCTCTGCCTCAGACCCGGTGGGTCTGTTGGCGCCTGGGTGCCGTGGGCCCCGTCCCCTTAGGGGGCGGGGCCCTGGGTGCCGTGGGCTCCGTCCCCTTAGGGGGCGGGGCCCTGGTACAGGTTGTGGGTATCTTGATTTGCGGTTACATTCAGGGGGTTTATGACTCCCATATGTGAACAGTGAGAGAGCAATGTAATAAAACTATAGGTTACTTGCGTAACCCCGGTTTTATAAATTGCGAACGAGCTGTTCACAAAAACGCCCTTCTTTTTGCTCGGCAGAAGGAAGCTGGTGTGAAAGAGAACGTAACTTCCGCTTTCCGAGTCCTTTGTACCCTCGGTGGGTAGGGATTTCCGGAAAGCGACTGACGGCCCACCGGGCCAATAGGATTTGGCCCGAGGGAGTTAATGTGAAGCTTCTGTAATATCATCGCCAGGGGGCGCTGATCCCATATGTGAACAGCTCGTTCGCAATTTATAAAACCGGGGTTACGCAAGTAACCTATAGTTCTTTGGGACTCTTTGCAACACTGGTGTTAAAGTGAAGAGCCACCTTTAAATCCTATTTCTAAACACTGTTTTTCAATGCATATTGTGCCTTATTAGCACAGTGGGGGGGAATTGACATGCGACTCTTACAGGTCTTGAGCTGGGTTCAATTGCACTATTTCACAACAATGTAATAACGCTGGCTGCTTGAAGCTTTGGCAGGCTACAAACAAACTCTGTATTCATTACAAAGTTCATTTTTAATTGACACGGTCCTCTTGGGTTTTTAAGCTCACCTTTCTGAGCTCACCATTAATTTGCCAAGTTGTTATTCTTTTGTTTTAGATTTTTATTACCATGTTGTTGTGAATTTACCTGTATGCCCTGTTATTGTGAAACTAAACAACAGCTCTATTATTTGCTTCTCGAGGACGTCATTGACGTAATTATTGGCTTCTGTGGCAGAGACTTGTTCCTGTTCACCAGTGCAGACAAAACTGTTCAAAAAGTATAGCTTTACAATGTGTGACTCCTGTTTTAAGAGGGCTCTCCCCCTCTAATTTGTCAATGAGTTATTGGGTCAATGGTTTTACTTTGTCAGCGGTGTTATTTTGTCTGTGGTGTCAATTTGTCATTGCCGGTCCCACACTTTGTCACATTATGACATCACAGCTGTTTAGTGATATAGAGCTCTGTGTTTCATTCATGAGATGGGTGAGATCACGGCTGTGATGACATGACCGCTCTCTGGTTGTCCATTCTTCCTTTGTGTCGTTGTGCTCCATTTCTCCATTATTTGTGTCCTCTCTCGCTGTGTGTGTGCGTGTGCGTGCAACTGACTCTAGAGACTGTTGCTAATCACAGTGTTTGGCAGCTATCTCTGCCATCCTGCTCCTATACGATACACATGGTAGTCCTTACCAGCTAATGAATACCATTCTTCTTCATTCTCTCTCTCATTCCCTCGCTCTCTCTCTCTTTTATACATGAATTAAATGACATCACTTGCTCCTGTTCTGGCTTTTCTGATGATTTTGTGGGAGATTTGCCATTCATGTGTGTTTGTGTGCACGCACGGTTTCTCTTCTAACACTATTACAGTGTTTGGCATATAGCTTGTGTTTCACTGACACCATTTACAAAGCACATTGATGTTAGAATCACACACTCTGTTTTAAAGGAGAGTGGTCAGTCCATGTAGTCCAAGCATTTCGTTTTTAAAGTTTCTTTCATTATTAGCTCATTATTTATTTTTATTGACTTGAAGAGCCCACGTGATGATTTTCTTTCTTTTTTGGAAAAAAACAAAACAAAAAACTACCTGGCCCAGGCCTCCGCCAGGCCAGGTAGTAGAAGTCAATCTTAGCCAATCAGAATGAAATATGAAAAATTGGACAGGTCCGTCTTGATGACATGACTATAGAGATAATGTGTGTGATGTTTGGACAAAATCTGTAGGAGTAAAAGCAAAATAATTGTTTTGCAAAAATCTTAGCCAATCAGGATGGAATATGAAAAATTGGACAGATCTGTCTTGATCACATTACTATGTGTACCGATTTGTGTGATGTTTGAAAAAAATCTGTTAATATAGTTATATCCAATAATGTGTTTTGCAAAAATAGGCCTCCTGGTGGTGCAATAACAGGTTTCACGGCGAACGGGCCAACGGTGCCGCAGATTAGCTGTACACGGACGGATGGACGAGCACACACACCCACAAGGACGGACGGACAGGACGAAAACATAGTCTCAGCCACGCCTTCGGCCTGATGAGAGTGCTGAAAGCGATGCTCAGCATTGGGAAGAGTAGCGCTCCAGCGTGTCTTTACTATACAAATGCATGGCATGGCAGATCCTTTCTGTGGAGTGTGGACATGGCCCCTAAGACTTGTCGAAATGTTGTTTGTATGACTTTAATAGAACTACTGATCAACTGATTGCAGCGCTTTGGCTGGCTGTACTATCTTCTTTATTATATATCCAGTCTGGCCCTGTACGAACATAGCTGACACAAGGTATTAACGATCAGCATCCTTTACCATAGCCTTTCCCCTATTGCCCTGTGCATTTTCATGCGAATGCACAATACAATACTAAAGCAACGTCATCACATGCATCACACAGACACAATGATGGAAGGAGTTAGGGTTGTGACCACTGACAGATATTTGCGCTCCACTGAGCAAACCTTTCTGACAGTTTGGATCCTTTTGCTTTAGTCATGGTGAATGTGTCATTTGACGCTATTGCCATAATTGTATGTACTATAAGCTGTTTTGACTGTTGCAGATTTTCATTAGACAATTAATTTGAGGTTTACAATCTTTGTATCTTCACTTTAACCATTATAGAGACTTATAAAGAGACTTCGCTTCAGCCAAGTAGCTGGAGTGGTAAACAATGTAATACAGTGAAAATTATGAACATATAACGAGAACTTGTAAACTATCAGAAAGAAAAATGTGAATGTCCATATCTCTGGGGCTTTGATCCGGCAAGTGAGAAAAGTGTACAACCAAGAAGTTCCAGATAGAAGGGATCAAAGATGTTTTGGTGTTTAATGGCTGTTTTATGACAGTGTGGGAGGGTTTCCTTGCAGCCTGGAGAAGCTCCATGTGAACTCTACCAGTCAGACACTGTCATCACAGTGTGGTGATAACTGGAGGGATTTTCCAAATGTTCCAAGTAACCTCTTGTTAAATAACCTGCACTTAACACTTAATGACCGCACCTGCTCCTCTCTCTCTCTCTCTCTCTCTCTCTCTCTCTCTCTCTCTCTCTCTCTCTCTCTCTCTCTCTCTCTCTCTCTCTCTCTCTCTCTCTGTGTCTGTCTCTCACTTTCTTGTCCTCTATCTCATTTTCTATCTCCATCTTTTGCTTCAGGTCGGTCTCTCTTTCCTCTCTCTCTCTCTCTGTCTGCCCGTCTCTGTATCTCTTCTCCCCTCTCTCCTTCTCTTCCTCTCTGATGTTTCTGCAGGTGTCTGAGTTTTACGACAGAGTAATTAACCATTTTAACCCCAGCTCTCTGTCTGTCCTTGTCTTCACCTCCGGTGTGATGTGTGTGTGTGTGTGTGTGTGTGTGTGTGTGTGTGTGTGTGTGTGTGTGTGTGTGTGTGTGTGTGTGTGTGTGTGTGTGGGGAGGCTCAACAACTGTGATCTACAATGCTGATCACCTGCCATCAACAAGTATTTTGTCAAGACTTGACTTGAATTTCCATAATCCTGACCATGGGGTCAGTGGTACCAAATTGTGCTAGTGTCTTTGTTTTGGTATTTTTGGGTTCCCAAATCTACCGTTATCTTCTTCCTACCCAGCATTAGAGCATGTCCTCATCTCTTTGCTTCTAGTGCCAAGCTAAGACTCATTTTATTAAAAAAAATTCACGAAAAACCTTTTTCAGGGAAATATTTAGTATTTTAGGTTTAAGTTATAAATGGAAAGCATGGGCCTGAATTAAGATCTGCTTCTGACATTATTGTGCCATTCATTTATATTATTTACCCCATTGTGTGTGTGTGTGTGTGTGTGTGTGTGTGTGTGTGTGTGTGTGTGTGTGTGTGTGTGTGTGTGTGTGTGTGTGTGTGTGTGTGTGTGTGTGTGTGTGTGTGTGTGTGTGTGTGTGTGTGTGTGTGTGTGTGTGTGTGTGGCATATTTGTTTTACTGTGGCAGTGCTTGCTTGCTCAGGGGAGTTGTCTGGGACAATGGCCAGCATATCACTAGAGTGTGTGTGCGTATGTGTGCGTGTGTGTGTTCATTTAAACAGAAGTAAACCACTATGACTCTCCTCCATGTCTGGAGGGGGCTTACATAAGCCTATTTACTCTCCCAAGGGATTCCCCCACCTTCATCCCTCTCTTCCTCATCCTCCAATCCATCCCTTACTCCATTCGTCCTCCAGACCCGCTCTCTCTTTATTTTGTCTCTCCATCTCTCCTGCCCACCCACTCATGTCTATAACAGAGTTGATTCTGAAGGCTTCTTACAAGACCTTGACAATACAAGACCTCTCTCTCTCTGTCTCCCCCTTCCTCCATCGTGTTGTTTTTTCTTCATCTGTCCATCCCTCTCTGCTGTCTTTCTCTGGTCTCTAATATCATTCTGTCTGTCTGTGTTGCCTTGTGTCCATTTCTTCTTCAATCCATCTTTGCCCTTTCTCTCTCTCTCTGTGTCACACACACACACACACACACACACACACACACACACACACACACACACACACACACACACACACACACACTGTACTGTACAAGCCAAACAAACACACAAACACTGTCGTTCTACAGATCTGGCACCAGTTCCTCTCCCCTTCAGGTGTTGTTCTTATCCCATCTCCACACAGTCTCACTCTTTCCCAAAGCCTCATTCATCCCTCCTTGCCCTCCCCCTTCCCCCAATTCAATCCTCCCATCCCTCCACTTCCCCTCCCTCTCTCCCCCTCTGGCGTTTACAGCCCCATGTGGTAAAGTCCCCTCTCACTCCCATTCATCACTCACTCATAGCCTGGGTCCACCATGCTTAAGGATGCTGAACACAATTTAGCCTGCATCCCTGTCTTTCCCTTTTCTCTTTCACCTTACCCTTCCCTCTTTCCCTGTCTCTCCCTTTCTCCTTCACCTTCTCCCTCCCTCTTCCCACCCCCCCCCCCCTCGTGATATCCTCCTTTTTCTGTGTGTCAACTATGCGTTGTACAGTTTTTTTATTCTCTTCTTTTAATCACTTTAAATATATACTGTATGGCAATGGATACACTCCATTGCTGTTGCACTATAACTTACATATATACTTACAGTACATGTCTGATATCTGCTGCTAAGTGATGTCTGTCTTGTACAAGAGACTGTGATATTCTGCCTATTTCATTTTCTTGTTGTCTGACTTTTTCCTTTGTTTCATTCATATTCTTAAGTTGTGACTGTATTCTTGTTCTGCAAATCATTGGAGCTTATATTGACAATAATGTCACCCACTCTTTTACACCTGCAGGAAGTCTAGGCGCTACTGAGGGGGTTGCACATGCCTGCGCACACTGGGGCTGCACAATATCATACTTCAATAGTTATGCTAATATCTCAATACTGATACTATATACAATAATAACTATGGGTTCACACTTATATTATATTTTAATTGTATCAACAGTGAAAAAAAACATTCTTCAAAAAACGGCATATTACAGGTCAATTATGCTCTTATTTTAAACGTTTAGTCTGGCGTTTAATCTCTGTGCTGACCGATTCAGTCTCTTTGGTGCGCCTAGATTGTACTGGTCTGCCGGAATCCCTGACCTGTAAACTTGTGATGTTTCAATACACTTGAATTTGAAGTAGAAATTGAACAAAACATCCTCTATTTTCAGTTTATGTACTACATACGCACTTAAAACATTTATTTGTAACCTCAAATTCTGCATTCTATATCCAGGGACTCTGCCCAAGTTTATTTTCATCAGTTTAAAAAATAAAACAAAAAACAACACCATTAAAAGATAGGTAACTGACTGAGAGGGAAACTGAACTCAACCTATAGCCAGCTGTGGTATGTTTGGTCCAGGAAGCATCAACAGACAAAATGTTGCGCTTTTTCTCTCCTCCCATTTTTCTCAGTCTCTCGTTACACTCTTTCATTCCTTCCCTCTATCATTAACCCCTTCAAAGCATGTCTGCTTTATTGTACAGTGCTAGGGAAGAGCGAGACAGGATAGCTCGTTTCAAACCTGTGTGATGTTTAGAGCAGGTCTGTGTCAATCTCTCTCTCTCTCTCTCTCTTTCCCTCTCTCTGCCTCTCTATCTCTCCCTCTCTCTGGCTCTCTCTCTCGCTTCTCCCTGCTGTCTTGTCCTTCTAAATATAATCCCTCCTTTCCCCCCTACAAAGTAAACATGGATTATCCCCTCCTTCCCTCGCCTGTCTTTTATCCTACATACTGTAGCACTTACAGTATGTCCCGTTTTCCCTTCCTCTGTCTCTCTTTCTCTCTCTGTACTTTTCTCCTATTCCATCAGCCCCCTTCACTTAATTTCTCGTATCATTTTCTGTCTGTCTCACAATCTCTCTGTCTCCCTTTTTTTTCTCTCTCTGCCCCCCCCCTCTACCAACCTCTATGGCTCTTTATTGTCTCCGCCAGGCCGAAAGGCATGGCGAGAGAGTATGTTTTCGCCCCTGTCCGTCCGTCCGTCCGTGTGTCCGTGTGTCCTGTCTGTGTGTTACCACCAAATCTCCGGCACCGTTGGCCCGGTCGCTGCGAAACTGTGCACACACACTCCCTGGATGCCAATTCAGAACCTCTGCCTCAAAATTTTCACATGGGCCTGTTATAGCGCCACCAGGAGGCCGATTTGTGCAAAACCCATTTTTTCCCATTACTCCTACAGTTTTTAACCAAACCTCATGCAAATCGGTACACAGTATCTCTATAGTCATGTGATCAACCCTGATCTGTCCGATTTTCCATATTCCATCCTCATTGGCTAAGGTTTCCATCCAAAGTTTGCAGGATTGGTCCGTTTTGAACAAACTGCCTCAAATCATGAACGCAGCTTGCCATTTCCATAAAATTGCACACGCACATTCCCACTAGGCCGAGGAATAAATGGCACTTAAAACTTTTGACATCAGCCTCATGGTGGCGCTATAACAGGCCGATTTGCATTTTTAACTATAACTGCACCGATCTGCGTGAAACTTTGCACGCCTACTCCCTAGAGGCCAAGGAAAAACATCTGCACTGCATTTTTCACATCTGCTTTTTACAGCGCCACCAGGAGGCCGACTTATGTCAAATACATTTTTGGATATTAATCCTTCAGATTTTATCCAAACATCACGCACATCGGTACACAGTATCTCTATAGTCATGTGATCAAGACGCATCTGTCCGATATTTCATATTCCATCCTGATTGACTAAGGTTGACTTCCAAAGTTTGCAGGATTGGTCCGTTTTCAACAAAATGTCTGAAATCATGAACGCGGCGTGCGATTTCCGTGAAAATTTGCACGCACATTCCCACTAGGCCGAGGAAGAAATGCCACCCTTTTCACATTGGCCTATTATAGCGTCACCAGGAGGCCACAATAACTTACCTGACCTGGCGGAGACCTGTGCTCCGAGGAGCACTTTTTCTAGTTGCCTCTTTACTGCCAAGTATGAGGTTCATAAAGTACAGGGAATTTTCTTTGGCACACGGTGCAGGGACAACCCAACATTATGATTAATTTGAAATATGGACACACACACACACACACACACACAACACACACACACACACACACACACACACACTGTGCCCCCCCACCCCCGTCCATCTCTGTGTCCTGTCCTTGGCTCTCATCCTTGTCTCTCTATGTTCTGTCTGTGTCTATCATCTATTCTGTTTCTGGTTCTTTCTATCAGACCTGCCTACTTAATCTCCATCCACAGCAACCATGCACAACATCAACGTCATACCGAGAAGGCCAGCTTTGATTTATGATAGGAACATTGTGTGTGTGTGTGTGTGTGTGTGTGTGTGCGTGTGCGTGCGTATCTTGTGTGTACAGTATGTGTGAGATTGTGTTCAGGTATCCCTTACCACACACACTTTATTTTTATTTTTTTTACCCTGTCAGTGTTAAATGAACACTCACAATTTAGCTTGCAGGTGTCCATTTCAATTTGTGCGTGTGTGCGTGCATGCACATGTGTGTGTTTCTGTGTATAAGCCACACTTTGCCCGACTGCTTCTCAAGGTTTCTAGGCGTGGAGCTGTTTTGTCGTGCCACTTATCAGTGCTTAAGTGTCCTTGGGTATCACTAAAGACACACACACACACACACACACACACACACACACACACACACACACACACACACACACACACACACACACACACACACACACACACACAATGGTACTTGCTTAGGTTATTAAATGAAAAAATAACGCACAATGACAGTTGAGGAAACAAAATGCTTTATTTAAGCAGACCCATGTAAATTATGTGTAAATACTACCTACATACAAGCACATGCACTTCTTGTACACACACACACACACACACACACACACACACCCACCCACCCACCCACCCACCCACCCACCCACACACACACACACACACACACACACACACACACACACACACACACACACACACACACACACACACACACACACACACACACACACACACACACACACTCACACACACACACAGATTGAATTTGTACATATTTTTGCACACACAGCTCTTGTCATTTCCCACGGCTCAAGTGTAAGTGTATTTGGTCTAGGAGCGCCAGGCTTATCTTTCTGTTGTGTCAACCTTGTGTGTGTGTGTGTGTGTGTGTGTGTGTGTGTGTGTGTGTGTGTGTGTGTGGACTGGAGGCGGGCAGGGTAGGCAAAGGCAGCTGATGTCTCTGTCCATAGACTGCGAACACTCAACACACACGCACACGCACGCCCACACACAGTAGCACATCTATTCATATTCATGATTTGCCAGGTTAAATACTAGTTACAGACACTGGCCTTGGATGGCGCATTCTTTTTTAAATGACCATGAGTCATTACTGTCAATTACGTCAAACTACATTTGCAACAACAGGAGTCTCAATATGATGCTTCACAGGAAATGTATATAAAAATACAAAATATACTAAAACAGTCAAGCTCAAATTATTGATTCATTAGTGATTTACTTTTTCATATAGAGGATATTGTTTTCTTTACCTTGGCGTGTGTGTGAGCGGGCGCATGCATGCACGTATTCTAAACGCGTTCCTTGTTTTTTCCTCTGCGTCACACAAGGTCACCGACAATAGGATTTTGAATTGATGGTCAAGTGTAATTATCAGTGTGATAATGAGGTCACTGAGGTCAGTCTGGCAGACTCCATGTCTCTGTGTCAAAGTTCATCCAGTTACTGTTTACTGTAGAGTAGCTGATTGAGACACTAGAGGGGGAGAGTGTTTGTCACTCTCTTTTGCTACCTCTCTCTCTCTCTCTCGTCTCTCACACACACACACACACACACACACACACACACACACACACACACACACACACACACACACACACACACACACACACACACACACACACACACACACACACTAAAGAGTGAGTTACAAGAAAGAAAAATAAAGTTAAACATGTTTTCTTTAATTTCCTGTGATTTGTCCATTTCACAGTCACACTGAAAGAAAGAGAGGAAAACAATGAAGAAAGGACGAATAGAGAAGAGACGGCTGGAGAGGTGAAATGATGCCTGTGTCTGAGGAGGGAACGAAAGGAGGTAAAAACACTGACGAAAAGAGAAGGAGAGAACAGAGGATATGATAGTAGTTTGCAGATGATGGCATAATGAGAAGGAGAGAACTACAACCACAGGACCGTCAGTATTAAAATTCTATTGTCTTTTTTATGTCCAATGTATTTGTATTTCAATTCATAAAGTTAACATAAGTATAACTAAATGCATTTTAAATTAAATTAAAAATGTACTTTTCAGGATTCCAATTAAAAAATTGCAAATAAATCTTCTGGATTCCAATAAAAAAATGGCAAAAGTAGCAGATCTACAAGCTCAAAACGTGTCACACTGCGACACGTTTTGAGCTTGTGGATCGGCTAGAGATTTATTTACGAAAATAGAGATTTATTTACGAAAATAGTTAAAATACAGAGATAAGAGGTGTCTGCCCGACAGTAAATGCAATGTGGCCCTCTGGAGTGAGTGTGGAAATATAGTGGCCCTCTCCATCCTCAAAGTTGCCCACCCCTGATTTAGGTTAAACATTTGTGGAAGAAGTAAAACAGTAAAATCCTCAGTGTTAATGTATCCTTTTGTAACTCCGATGTACAAATGTAACCAAATGGACCTAGATTTGTCTGAGTAAAAGGTGGTGTAAGTGATATGTTTTGTTCGCTCTACATTCTGATAGCTGTCATTGAATAGAATATTTGCTCAGTAACAGAGTTCTCCCCGTCTTTAGTAAACAACAAATACAAATTTCTGGTCGGGATACCAATTTTTTCCAATCAGGAGACCGAACTCAGGCAGAATACTAGTGATCAAACAAAACAATGAGCAGACAAAATTAGAACTCGAAAACTAATGAATCATTGTGGAGTTTCTCTACTGATTGGTTAAAATTGATATCCTGACCTGAATATGTATTTTCTCTTTACTAAAGAGATGGGGAGACCCCTGTTGCTGAACAAATCATATAGAATATAGCATAGCATTGATTACTATCAGAATATAAAGCTTTAACTTTGTAACAAAATTAAACTTTATTTTAACAACAAAATATCACTGCCCCTTATACAGCCCCTTTAAAGAAACATAGAGGATCTCACTGTGAGGGAAGAAAGAAAGCGATGGCCAACCAGAAAGAGAAAGTGATGAAGGAGGTCAGCGTGTGAGAGTGTCAAATATGTGTGTCAGTGTGACAGCAGAGAGGAAGGAGATGGAAATAGAAAGTGCTCTAGAAGAAGAACTGGATGCCATCAGGACGGTGTTGTTCCACTGTGATGCCCTGTCAACTTTCACCAGGAAGAGAGGAGTGTTCACCTCTGAGAGTGTACACATATAACCAATAGACCATTACGGGTCCATTTTGGTTGCATGTACTGTATACACTCTCTGAGGTACAAATGGTTGAATGAGCACTGATTTTACTCTGTGTGCTCTGGTATTCTGGAGGCAGGGAGGCTTTTGTAGGCAAAAGAGAGAGATAATTCTATTAATTTGTGGTCACCAACATTGGAATGAAAAAGTGCAAAGCTCAACAAAACATTCACAACACGTACTGTATAAAACACACATACAACAAGTACAGACAAGTCTGTAAGTGGGGGGGGGAGAAGGAGAAGATAAGTGACCGAGGGAGGAGTTGATGGGAAAGGCAGAGTGAAGGACAGGGCAAAGTAGGAGAGAGGAGATAGAGGTAAGTTCAGAAGGGTCTACTAAGAAAAGAGAGAGAGAGAGAGAGAGAGAGAGAGAGTGTGAAGAGACCGAGAGACGGGAAGTAAGAGACAACAAAGTTAGAAACAAAGAGATAAAGTAATGGACAGAGATACATACAGAGCAACGTATAGTTAGAGAGAGAGAGGGAAAAAAGAGGAAGATACAGTAGGAAGTAGAGAAGACAGTAACAGGGAGGGATCGATGGAAAGAGAGAGGGTGTGGATGAGATAAAGAATGACATGGCCATGGACTGACAGAACAAGATAAAACATTAGAACAGGGAGGAACATCCACATCAATACTGTTGTCATGACAACCTGCTACCTATTTTGTACCTAATATCAAATTATCTTTTCAAGGATTAATAAAATCTACACAGATAAGTTTTAAGTTATAATTGTATAATTGGCTATAGCTAATGGGGTTCAGGCAGTGTTGGGGAGTAGGTAGCAGTGGTTTGAGTTGTCCGAAGGTCATGGGACAATAATAGTGGTGCAAGCAACAAGGAGCAGAGGAGGATATAAGGTATTACAAATTTGAAGGGGAGAAACCTTTGAGAGGACACATTTAAAGGTGGGGGGTGGGGGGGGATAATAAAAGTTAAGCTCTGTCAATTTCACTGTTTACTGATAGAGGATGAGAAGACCATAAAGTAGTAGAGAGAAGGAGAGCAATGAAGTGAGGAGAAACTAGGCCAAATGACGATAGAAGAGGACAGATGATTGAGAAGGGAGTGGTTAAGATAGCTGCCTACCACTCACTGTTTGGACAGGGTGTGTGATGTCTAATTGGAGGAGCCATGGCAAAGGGAGGAGGGAGACAAGATTGATAGTCAGTGAAGTATGTTTACATAAAAGCTAACAAGATCTGGCTCCTGGTCCTCCCTTACTGTGGGAGTTCAGGCAGTGTAACATAGGGATAGTGAGGCTGATGTACGCATGTGTCTTGTGGGTGAAGTACAAATGGTTTGTGTGAAAAGTCGTTATGTGCTTGTTCGCATAAGTATTAATTCAAAATAGTATGTGTGCATTTTCCAGTACTGAAGGTGTGTGAATGTTTGTGATAGTATTATGGAAAGCAGGGTGGTACAGTATCTGTGTGTGGAGACAACCCAGGACCTGTGTGCTCCAACCAATATCTGCCCTGCTGGAATGCTCTCGAGCAAGCACCCATTGAACTTGGGATTACATTTCAAGGGGTTCCATACTATGGTTGACCCCATTTTTGGACCTCCACATGAAGGGTGGCCAGTGAAAAGACAGTGAATACAGTATCCTAGTATTGAAATGTTAATTTCCTTCAAGTATTTTGTTACCATTGTTTCCACTTAAAGAACAAAATAGCCTTTTTCCTAATATTTTAGATAATATACAAACCAGACAAAGAAGATAAATCAAACCTCACTATTAGGGGGAAAAGAAAATGTTCAAATGTATGAAACTATCTCATTGGGTAGGTCTGAATGTGTGATAGAACCTCTTAAAGGTTACCAAATTCTTGTAGAAATGTGTCCAGTAACCCAGTTCTGGTATGGGCCAGTTTTGGCTTTCTGCAACATGACGTGTCCATTGTCCTTTGTTGTCCTTGGTGCCGGTCAGTCCCGGGTCCTGGTATGTTGGATCTTGGTTATGTCCCTTGGATGGCCCTCTTAGGAAAAAATAATTGTCCTTGAATTCTGGAATTCCTACAGGAGCACAGGGAACACTTTGTTATTGTATCATTTGTCCCTCTCTATTAATCAACATGATCTCTTGTTTTTCTCTATCTCGGTTTCTCTTTTTTCTGTTTAATTCTGTTTTCTCATATACTCTCAGTGATTCGTTTTTATGTTTGTAACTCGATTCCAGCCTCTCTCTCTTTGCCACTACCAACCTCTGTCATTCCGCTGATCACTTTTGATATCCTCGGAAAGAACGCGCAAGAGATCAAGAAAGATGGACAGAGAAAAAGAAAGAAACTGAGAGAGAGAGGGAGAGACAGGACTGCACTGGGTTTCCAAGGCAGGCGATTACACTGGCTGCAAGACAGCAGTAACTAACTCAGACACACACACACACACACACAAATAGTCCCATTCCACCACGGCAATCTCCCCATCCTGCATGCAAATGCACACACGCACGCACGCACGCACGCACGCGCGTGCACACACACACACACACACACACACACACACACACACACACACACACACACACACACACACACACACACACACACACACACACACACTCTGAGCGATGTCAGGTGGTTTTGTCATCAGCCCTCAAACCAGCTGTGTTGAGTCCAGAGCAGTAAACTGGTTTGAGGTCCGGTCGTCAGTCTTTGATGTGTCTAACACACCAGTGAACTCTGGAACATTCTATATGCCTACAAACACTTCACACTGGGGCCGCACCTGCTGTGTGTGTCTGTGTAGGTGTGTCCGTGTAGAACACACATCTCACACCAAAACATGTGCAGTACATGTTACAAACATACCCCTCTTTCTTTCTCTCTCTCTCTCTCTCTCTCACTCACTCACTCACTCACTCACTCACACACACACACACACACACACACACACACACACACACACACACACACACACACACACACACACACACACACACACACACACACACACACACACACACACACACACACACACACACACACACATTTAGAATTTTTTTTGCATCATTGATGTCTCAGTTGTCGCTAACAGCTTAAATCATTTTAGACACCCTCCTATGACTCAATTAACTTGTCCAAACTATTTCATGGGTGCTTTCACACACATACTGTACTGTATTATGCACATCATGCGCTTATGTGTGTTTTGGCCAACAGTCTTCCAATATAACGGGTTGACCCTGTAGAATCATTTGATCTAATTACAGGAGGTACAGAGATAATTGGTCCTGCTCTGAAAGCTGATAGTCCTCATTTCCCAGACTCTAGACCCAAATATGTTCAATTACCCTGTCATCCGTTCCTGTGAAAGTGGTTTTGATGGAAGACTGATGCTGGCAAACTCCATTGGTAGAGGGACTGGATTTTTTCCGATTTTTTTTCTTTTACTTATTTGATCTCCTGGCTCCAGTGTTCACCGCCATATTCAAGCTCTCTCTGGCCCAGTCTGTGGTCCCCACATGCTTTAAGAGGTCCACTATTGTCCCTCCCTGTGCCCAAGAACGCCTCCCCAACAACAATTACCATCGGGTTGCATTTACATCAGTTGTCATGAAGTGCTTTGAGAGGGGATTACATCTGCTTCTCCCCAGGACAGTGAATCCACTGCAGCCTGCCCACCATCCCAACATGCAAGTTTTACACCTCTATAGCCACGAAAAGAGGATGGCCTACACGTTCAACCACTGACTCAAGTACTGTAAGAACACAGATACGCAGATATCTGCTCTCTATGGAGCGCACATTTCTAGTTGTTATTATCCCCAGCTGAAGGCCAGAGATTATGTTTTCGCCCCTGTGCGGACTCCCGTTTGTCCATTTGTCAGTCTTTGAACAACTAATCTCTGGCAGCGCTGGAACAATCGGCATGAAACTTTGCACGCACATTGCCACTAGGCCAAAGAAGGCCAAATCTTTTAAATCAGACTCTTGGTGACGCTATAACAGATCGCTTCACAATTTGGCCTATGAACAATATAATGGGTTGTACAATAAAAAAAACTATTCTCCCTGGATTCCTTGGATCATGATGCAACTCTCCATATAGGCCACGCCCAATTGTGCCTGACAAGATTTGCCGCCATTTTGCCTTTTCTTCAACACATACTACTCCTACAGATTTTATCTAAAATGTAAAGATGTGTTGGTCAGATTTTTAATATTACCTTCCGATTGGCTATGGTTGACTTAATGTTTTTCCCCTGAGTAGCGAACCCAGCAGGGCAGAGATCTGTGCTCCGAGGGGCACTTTTCTGTTTTGTTATTTCCGAGTTACGCCCGGGACAGAGATTTGATAAATTAATAGAAGGATTATTTATGTAAATATACATCATGCAGTCACAGGACCGCTATCAAAAATGTCACATCATAATGATTTATAATGATCATAATGACATTGATAATGATTATGAGATATTTAACTGCATATAAATCCTCTTTTATGAGCTGTGCTGATGAGGTAGGTATCTATAGGGGTGTTTTGGAGAGCAGATAGACTCTGGTCTTCTCTCCTCGTCTCAACCACACACTATAAATCATTAATAAGGGCTGTGTTATCTCCCCACTGCTTGCCATGGTCAGTGCTGTGTGTGTGTGTGTGTGTGTGTGTGTGTGTGTGTGTGTGTGTGTGTGTGTGTGTGTGTGTGTGTGTGTGTGTGTGTGTGTGTGTGTGTGTGTGTGTGTGTGTGTGTGTGTGTGTGTGTGTGTGTGTGTGTGTGTGTGTGTGTGTGTACACACGCGTGCGCACGTATATTTACAAGTGTATAAGAGAGCGATGCATGCACCGGGTCTTTGAAGTGTAAAGTAACGGGCCCCTTTTAAGTTTCTGATGTGAAATATTAATATGAGGTCTGGAAGGGAAAATGCAGTGTGGGCGTCTATGGAAGGGAAGCTATATTGGGGGAGGACGGGTGGAGAGGACAGAGGAGGACAGAGAGGAGGAAGTGGAGTGGGAATGGTTGTATAAATACAGCTAGACAAATGTCAAGTGGTGGCATTTGAGGCTGCTTCATCCTTGAATAGCTCTGGGAGGACCTGGCTCCAAGCTAAACGACAAGGTCATATTGTATTGTATCATATTAATATATAGTGTATCGCTGCTGAATGCTGTCGGTTGGAGACCTCGTATGTCCAAAACTGTTACTTTTCAAGATTCTAATTCAAAAATTGAAAAAATGCCGATCTAGAAGCTCAAAACATTTTGAGCTTGTAGATCTGCTTTTTGTGTGTGACACTGTAGTATGACTTAAATGGGGCATTAATTTACGAGAAAAATAAAACGGAAACATTTAAAATATGGAGATAAGGGGTTTCTGTCCGACAGCGATGATATCATTATATCACACTTTACTGTATTGTACTGTATCTTATTGTATCAGAACGTATCATCTGTTCTGTCCTTGGATTAGTGACTCCTGCTCACTCACTCTGGTACTGTTGTTCATGGACTACTGGGATGTACATTTACACATGATAATTAGAGGCCTGCTTAGGCTGATTGCTGTAAATGCTTTACAGCTGATAGATTATATATTCCTCGTTATTTTCACTGTAGGATGACTATACATATTTATCCATACTCCCACTGTGTAGCTGGCTGACACTGTACATAATATCAACCTCACAATATATTGCCCATATGCCCATACTACTGGTGATAGATTGTACATTGATATTTATGCATACATACATCTATATCTATTCATATTTAATACTTAATGCTTATCCCAGTCGGTCCAAGTGCAGATGTCCAGACCAGAATTTAAATCTTCTATTTGGTTTTTATTTTTATTTTATTTTATTCTTTTCAACATTAGTACAACATTGTCTGTCTGCCTGTCTAGTCATGGTGTAATGAAATGTACTGTGTTGTCTTGTATAATATAGCATTATATGGTACTGCTACTGAATGATGTCATCTGGTATTCCACCAAATCCAATCCAAACCACTATCCAATTTCATTTTCAACAAAAGTTACTGTGCACCGTAAAAACCTGAGTGTTCATTTAACTCAGAGAGTTTTAAAATGGAACCAAACGGAGCCGTAAGGGTCCATTTGGTTCCATTTGAACAACAATCTATGAGTTAAATTAACTGAGGACTTAACCTTTCACCTTTTCCACTGAGCATAATCACATTTCTCACTCAAATAATATATATATAATTAATATAATTATGTTGTAATTTTGTCATAACCACCTAATAATTGTCCCTCCTCTCTCTGCTCTTCTGTCAGTGTACATGAATAAGTAAACCCCTGAAAAGAGTTCAAGTGGAAGGGACTTTGTTGGTGAACTTGGCTCTCATTCTGTGTGTGTGTGTGTGTGTGTGTGTGTGTGTGTGTGTGTGCGTGCGTGTGCGTGCGTGCGTGCGTGCACGCGCGGTGGGGGTCAGGAGGTGTCGGAAGGTAAATGGACTGGTTAGGCAGACAGAATGAGGCTGAGGTTTTTTCTGGAGGTCTGTGTGTACGTTTGTATATGCATTTGTGTGTGCAAGTGTATGTGTGTGCAGTGCACGTGCATGCATGTGTGCCACAGCAGACGTCACACAGTAAAATCCTCTGTGTTAATTTAACACTGTGAATGTACATAATTTGACCCTTACGGGCCCATCTCTCCACTCCGGGAGTTAAATGAGCGCTGAGGATTCGAGTGTGCGGTATTGACAATAGGCTGTAGAGGTTTGGGAGGAGACTGACCTTGTTAAAGAGGCCTTGAACAAACAGAACGGAAAGAGAGGGATGGAGGGCAAAAATGGGGAGGCAGGGAATGACAAAGAGGGTAAATTGATGGAAGGAGGGGAAAAGGGAGAAAGAGAAAGAGGGAAGATGGTGTGGAAAGAAAGGAAAGATGGAAGGAGGTGATTCTGTTCCAGCATGGACAGAAGCAGGCACAGACGGTGTAGGTGGAGGTGAGAAATAGAAGCAGGGAAGGGAAGTAGGGATGAGCAGAGGGAGGGATGGATTCAGCGGGAGAAACAAAGGAGGAGGGCTGGATGAACGGATGGGTAGACAGGGGGTTAGAGAGAGAGAGGGATGGAGGGAGGGAAAGGTGGAATAGATGAGGATGGATGGACGGCGGGAGGGAGGGAGGGAGGGAGTAAGAGGAATGGACATGGAAGAGGCGTACAAGGACAAGACATGGATGGATGGATAGATGGATGAGGCAATGAAGGTGGGATTGAGAAGAGAGGGGAAAAGAGAGCTGGAAGAGGAGAAAAGGGGATCAGATGGATGGATGAGGGAGGGATAATAACAGGAGGAGAGAGGTGTCAACAGATGAATGTAAAAAGACATTGAATGGAGAGACAACAGCAGGTCACTCTGTTAAGGTTTGCTGTGACGGAAAGCAGACATAATTGGGTCATATTTGTGTGTGTGTGTGTGTGTGTGTGTGTGTGTGTGTGTGTGCGTGTGCGTGTACGCGCGCGCACACGTGTGAAGAAGACTGAATAAATTTAACTTGAGTGGATGTGTTTGGATTTTCATCCAGAAGGCATGAAGACAGGAATCAAAAATCAATAAGTGATAAATAAATGATAAGCCACACATTTTCAAAGAGCAAATCATTTCAATGTTGCAGCACTCCAACTACAGTGGTGTGTGTGTGTGTGTGTGTGTGTGTGTGTGTGTGTGTGTGTGTGTGTGTGTGTGTGTGTGTGTGTGTGTGTGTGTGTGTGTGTGTGTGTGTGTGTGTGTGTGTGTGTACCGTTGCCATGGAAAAGGCATGTTGGGTTACCGAGGTGTTGATGTTGTCAACACATCGGGACCTTTTCACATGTTGCTGCCCGGTTAGTAACAACACACACACACAAAACATTTCCTAAATGCGTATCAGTGGTTTGTCCAGTGTCAGATATCATAGGTAGCCTATATGTGAAACACACACACACACACACACACACACACACACACACACACACACACACACACACGCGCGCACAATCATACACACACAGACACACTCAAAATGCAAATGAACGCTGACACACACCTGCTGATCCCTGCATCTGTGTTTTTGGAGAGAGAGAGAGAGAGAGAGAGAGAAAGACATAGCCTGACTCCAGCCCCTGAATCACTAGTCACGCCCATTAAAAGAAAATATTAACAAAACTAAATGTAAATTCAGTGTCAGACTAAGCGAGGCAGAGAAAGAGAAATAGGCAGAAGTAGTCCATTGTTACATTTAATATTTTACTTGAGTTAAATTAATACCCCGTATTTTACTGTGCATGAATGAGAAATCAGCCAATTGGTTGTGTCCAAGGCCATGTTGAAGCAGTATGAGTCTCTCTCTGCATTAGGTCAGAATAGAGGCTCACTTTCAATGCTGGCTGAATGGCTATTATCTCACTGAGCCAAATATGAACATTTGCATCTATTTGAGAATATTTTTACATTGTCATTACCCTTTGTTTTCTATTCTACTATTTTGGCCACAAAGAGGAAGTCACGGAACAGTAGCTCTTACGTCAGGGTTATCAACACACGAGCATGCACACACATACACGCACAGAGTCCTCAGAGACTCGTGTGTGTGTGTGTGTGTGTGTGTGTGAGAGATAATGAGAGCTGCTGACTGGCTGCAGTGATTGGCTGCCTCCACAGTCCCTAGGGATGGCCGTCTGAGCGGTGCCAGCTAGACGCCAGGCAGACCGAACAGTGTGTGTGAGAGTGTTTGTGTACTATGTACAGTATGTTGATATCCCATCAGCAGGTTTTTTTGTGTGTTTGTATGCGTGTTCGTGTCCGTCATTTCAGCAGGTGTTTCTGTGTCTCTACAGTATTTGAAGGTGGCACCACCATCAGTTGTTTGTACAGTACGTGTGTGTGTGT
Organism: Gymnoscopelus braueri; assembly: GCF_963280865.1. Classification (NCBI taxonomy): domain Eukaryota; kingdom Metazoa; phylum Chordata; class Actinopteri; order Myctophiformes; family Myctophidae; genus Gymnoscopelus; species Gymnoscopelus braueri. The sequence goes on from NC_137614.1 coordinate 20,289,460, forward strand.
GTGTGTGTGTGTACTGCTGATACTGTGTCGCGCCCCTCTGTCTAAGAGCAGATAGTAAACGCGATACATTATCGCGTGTCTTAAGGAATAGGTTTTCTCTCATATATCTATATATTCAACCAGCCGTTCACTCGCTTTTCTCTCTAACTCTCTCCTACCCCCCCCTCTCTCTCTCTCTCTCTCTCTCATTGCTTTATTTCC
>NC_137614.1:20294660-20329660 GCF_963280865.1 Gymnoscopelus braueri
GTCTGCGGACAAATACATATAATTTTGGGGGTCCTTGACATGGAAAGAGTTTGAGAACCACTGATATTATAACATAAGTAAAAAATTTAAAATTAAAAAAAGGATAGGATTTAACATTTAACATTTGTAGAATCCCCAGAAGCAAAGATTTGTGTAAAATGTTGTGTTAAAAATCACGATTTCCCCCCAAAAAAAATAGATCTACAAGCTTGTAGCGTGGCACTCGGTGATCTAAAATGACACAGTATGCGTATCGGATTGAATGGGTTAAAGTATGACCTACGAAATATAATGGGGCAATGTTTTACCCTGAGGGGGGAAAAAATCAAAGAAGGAACATTTGGAGCCGGTGTTGACTTGGCAGAAGAAGACAACATGGGATGGCAGTTCTCCAAAGAGAGTTGATCATATCTACAGTAGCCTACAATTTCCCAAAACTGTCTGAACATAATGTAGACTAGGAGATAGTGATTGATTCCCATGCTTTAACACATGAAACTGATTTAAATAGCTGCGGTATTTCTTTCTGTTATGGTAGCAGTTTCTTTTAAACACAAACAATGACCTTCAAATATGTGTTTATAGCTTTTATAATGGCCTTATGTTGACTATCATCAAAGCACCGCCATGAACGACACTGCCAGAACTCTGCCATAACGTCGTAACTGCTCATAGATGGTCGTCCTTGATTCTGTCACACTGAACGGCCCAAGAGCTTAAATTTAGTTTAGACCAACGATTCGCAATGAAATGAAAGGGTTTAGGCGCGATTTATACACCGTCATATGAAGGAGCATAATTAAAGCATTAGAACATTCGGTCAAGTATTAGAACGATCACAGTGGTCTGAATTTCCCCTTATGACTAATAATTTTGCCTTATTTATGCTAAGAAATGTAGTCTTGGATGACACTAAGGCAGCCAATATACTACAGAGTGAGGTCACTTCAAAATAGCCCGTTCTCATGTGCATGTATTTGCATGCATGTTTATACGTACATACAATATGTACGTACATAGTATGTTTTAATTTGTGTGTATTCATGTACAGAGTATTATGCTTGCTTGCCTGTGTGTATGTGAGCGTGTGTGTGCATGTGCATGCACACACACGCACATGTGTCTCTGCATGTTTGTGCCTGTATGTGTATATAAGGTTCATCTTGTAAGCATCAGTAATCCTTTAAGAAAAGATGTGTGCTACTGTTAAACTTGGTTACATCACTGCCTGTCATCACATCATTGAGTATATTAACTAAACATATGCACAGTCTCAGTGGAGGTATGGGGTTAGACCACTTATTGAAAGGATGTAGCTTGTCTTCAAGGTAATTGTACAGTGCTCATATTGTGTGTTGATGCAGAGTAATGTGAGAGTGGTGGGCAAGAAAGTTTGAGATCACTCTAAATATATGTTTTTTTTTTAAGTGAATTCTTCTGCTGCCGTAGACTAGACACGTACACTTTGTTTAATAGAAAATGTATCGTCTTGTTCCAAAATGCATTTGGCAATAGAGCTCTTCAAATTGATTGTAGGACGTTTACACCAAACAAGACAAGAGAGTAGATAGTTCAAGTAGATAGTGTATCTCAGGATTATTAATGGGTAAGTAGCTGCATGTCAGCTGATAAAGGTAGATAACCTCACTACAGATGGATTGATTGCAGTTGAAACTGAGGGCAGGGAGAATAGCTCACCTCAATTAATCTCTTTTAAAAAAGGGCAGATCCTGAGTGCTGATATTAGTATTAGCTACAGGATATATAATTAGGTGGATTAGTGTGTAGATATTTTCGTAGGTGGGCTACAGTAAGGGTGGGTTACATGATTAAACAAAAAGAATAGATCTGGAGGAGGACACCACAAAGTATGAGTATTTGTGTAGATATATAGAGGAACAGCAGGCTATTCTTTTGATTAGATTAAGGTACATGAAAACTAGTTCCAAATAGACTATTTAGACAAGCCCAATTAAGTGATCTAAACTGGTGGATGGTATAATTAGAGTAACATGCAAGTAATGCATTAATAGGTGTAAAGGTTAGGTAGGAGTTACGGTGATAAAAAAACAGAGAAGCTAAACATAGGTATGAGCAATGCAAACGACCTGGCTTGGGCTGAATGGACCACCCAATGGTGCATGTTTACAAGTTAACTAATCATAATTCACAGGCGATAATATCAAGCATTTATACGGTGTACTCAACTCCAGTTAGCTCAGTATCAGTCTGCTCTCTGCTCTGTATGTCATCTGAGGCTTACAGCTTTATTCACCCACCTCCTCTCCAGATGCACCTGCTTACATCTGCACAGACGGCAAACCATAAAGCCAGATCTACTCTGCCAAAACCAAACCTATTGCCATGTCATAAGCCATCAATAAACGATAATACCTTACTGAACTGGGGTTTATCGTGACTACAGTACATGCAAGTGATTACATTAAAAGGTTATATTACAGACTGATTAGACTGCTTTCTTAGCCGTCCGGCACCGGCAGGACAATCAATCACACTTCACCATCAGAATGGCTGCAGGAGAAAAGGAAATCTGTGTAGTGGAATAGAGACAATCAATCTAACGTCAAGACACCCATCTCAACCTGGCCTTAAAGTGCCACCATGGCTTACAGATCAATCAAGATTGAATGTCTGAATACGGCACCGATCTATTCATTCCTGCTCACTGGAATACCTTTCTGGAAGTGACCGTAAAAAATCGAGACTTGAAAAGAAATCTATACTTTGTGAGATAACGTCTTTAAATGACTTAAATGACTTAAATAACTATTACAGGTAACTATAATCGCAACCCATAAGATGCCTTAGAGTTAGGTTTAGAAGCAGTTAGGGTTTATTTGCTTTCAAAGGTTGCTTGAACGTTTCTCACATTACTAGGATGTAAATAAAGTATCTCACTAGAAGAGTCTTCTAATGCTCCCATCATTGATCGGTTTTAGGAATTCAAAGCATGCAAAGCATTCATGGCCGCTGATCACTGATCTGGCCTCACCCTAGTCCAGTACTGGGATCAGATTTCTGCAGTGCACCTAAGTGTTGTTTCTTTTCTAAATGTGTGTTGTTGTTGTTGTTGTACTGTCTATGTACTGTAGGGATAGAGAAAATAGGGAAACTCTAATAAAAATAGCCATTCTAGTAAGTTCTCTAATTGTGTTGTTCATTTAATAATGAGGTAAAGATAAACTTATCAATCATTTAGCTGGGGACAACCCCCTCAATGACCCCTGGGGGTCCCCGGACCCCACGTTGAGCTTGTGCTCCAGCTAACAAACAGCAGAGAAGTGTTCTGCTAAAGTTCCAATATGTAGATGACAGAACATGTTCACTGCAGGAAGGAAAAGCTAGATTTAGTGGATGTGGAGTGCACAGATTACTGAGCTGAGCTGCTTGTCTGGGACATTTTATTTCTCCTACTTCATTACCTCTGTCTCTCCCCCCCACCCCCTTCTGCTCCCCTCCCCTCCCCTCTCCTCCAGCTCTCCCTCCTCCCCATCGGCCTTCCTCCTGCTCCGCTCGTCTACACATTAAAATCGTCATTGTTAAAGGTTTCATGACATTCAGTTTTACAACACATTAAAAGTCTTTATCATGGTCCTTCAAACGTGTATTCAAATGTTTTAACTGAAAAATCCACTCCAGTGATCCATGGTAGGTTTTTTTCTCTCTGATTTCTAAAGGCTTTTATTTGTTTTATTTATTTATTGTAATAGACCGTACTCGGGAATGATGCGATGCGAGTTGGAAATGCATGTCCCATACGCATGATACGCTATACCCGTTGTACCCGTTGTCAGAGTACCCGATGTACCAGTCTATCTGTCTGTGTCCCTTTTATGCCCATATATGGAGTTACGCGTCAGGTATGGCCAAATATGGATCCCAGGCCAGTCTATGACTATCAGGGATGGGGATTTGATATGCATTAGGCCGTGGGCCCCATTTAACATGGGTTTTACCTTGAGTAGCCCAATTGAACAACATTTTTATTTGTTAGACATGGTTTGGTCCGATATGGTCTTTCATTTGGTCCAGAATTGATGTGCTGTATTGCAATAACAGTGAAACTCTGATCAAAATTCTTGTACATTATCTAGTATTTACTTCACTTGGTCCAGAATTGATGTGCTGTATTGCAATAACAGTGAAACTCTGATCAAAGTTCTTGTACATTATCTAGTATTTACTTCACTTACTAATTTACTTCACTTACTACAGTGTCAATCATTTAGCCAGGGCCCCCTGGAAGCCTTGAGGACCACTGGGGGTCCCTGTACCCCATATTGAGAACCACTGCAATGGAGCTCAAACAATGAAAAAGTGGGTGAATCCCTGCTCCTTTCTCTGACCTTCCCCTCCTCCACGTAACACCTCCCTGCACCCGTCTCCTCTCCTGTCCCGCTCTTCTCCTCCTTCCTCCCCTCCTCCTCTCCACTCTTCCATCCTCTTATATCTCCTCCTATATCCTCCAATGTTCAGCTCTGTCCATCATTGTAGCGGAACAGCCTCTCCACGGCTACAGCGACCTGTAATTGCACTCTCCATCTGTGTGTGTGTGTGTGTGTGTGTGTGTGTGTGTGTGTGTGTGTGTGTGTGTGTGTGTGTGTGTGTGTGTGTGTGTGTGTGTGTGTGTGTGTGTGTGTGTGTGTGTGTGTGTGTGTGTGTGTGTGTGTGTGTGTGTGTGTATGAGAAAGTGTAGGTATGTGCAAGAGATAAAGATACTGGAAAATGATGTGTGTGTGTGTGTGTGTGTGTGTGTGTACTTTCGTGTACAGTAAGTATCTGAATATGTATGTGGGCTGGGCATGCTTGCTTGTGTGTGACAGAAAGACAGAAAGTGTGTGTGTGTGTGTGTGTGTGTGTGTGTGTGTGTGTGTGTGTGTGTGTGTGAGAGTGTGAGCGAGCGCACGCTGTCCTGTCCCATCACCTTGAGGAGAGCAGAGCAGTGAGACTGTAGTGAAGGTGAGGGGGAATTAAGGAGCTTTACACTGGAAGATGGGAAAATAACAAGATTCTCACACACACACACACACACACACACACACACACACACACACACACACACACACACACACACACACACACACACACACACACACACACACACACACAATTTTAATCTCTCTTCCTTCTTCTTTAACACTTTCTCTCTAACACAATCTCTCTGTCAGCCCCCCTCGCTCTTTCTGTCTCACACACACACACACACACACACACACACACACACACACACACACACACACACACACACACACACACACATACATATACACACACACATTCTCTCTCTCTCCCTCTCTCAGTGTCCCAGGGGAGTGCTCGGGGGGCTTAAGCAAGGATTGTGGTGTTCTGCAGTGTGCTTGTCAGATAAGGAAGGAGACGCAGGCCTGCTGCCTGGTGACACGCTACTGAGCGTGTGCAGTTGTCTCTGTACCTGTCACTCAACCCACCTGTCACACTCTGATGACACACACACACACACACACACACACACACACACACACACACACACACACACACACACACACACACCCACACATTCTGCTAGTAACGTTTGTCTGGAGAGGCCTGTCCTCAAAAGACATCTTACTTGTAATATTTTGTCATCTACCAAGTTTTGATGATATAACTTCAAATGATAGTTCATTTGCTTTAAGAACGAAATAAAACGAATTGTTTTGAATACAATTTAGCCTACATTATATGTCCCTTTACCCAAAGCTTCTACCATGTTTCTGTCCATCCGTCCGTCCGTCCTTCTCCCATTCTTTTTTATTTCCATTTCAGACTCTGCAGCACTCCCTCCCACCTTCTCTTTCCACTCCATCTTTCCACCTTCCTTAATCCCTTTGCTCACTTCCTTGCCTCCCTCATTCCCTCCCTGTCTTCCTCTGCTTTCACCACCTGTGTTCCCTGCTTACCGCTATTCTCCAGCTGCTCCCCACCAGACAGGGGAGTTATAGCTCGAATCAGTTTTTTACCAATAGCACATATCCCAGATTTGCCTATTTTATTACGGTTCATCGTTTTAAATCTCACTATAATAAGACTTCAGAACCATTTGCCTGCCTCACAAAGACCCCGACGTTGTGCTGGAAAGTGCATGGGTGATGATTGGATGGATGCTGCTGGGGCAGTAATGATGGAGCCACTCCTTGGCAGGGCTCAGCTTCATGTGAAGGAGGTGGCACTTTGCCAAGCTGGCTTACGGTCTCTTATACCCTCTCTCCCTCCCCCCTCGAGACACACACACACGCACACGCACACACACACTCACACACTGGTGAATCCTGCTGTATGGTCCCCTAAAGAGACTGTGCTTTCCCTAGCCACTATCTCCGTCTCTATCCTTGTGTCCCAGTATGGCACCGGTCTAACTTCTTACTTACCCTCACATTATCCCGGCTTCTACCACAGCCGCTTTTCCCCCACTCATCTCTCCATCTCTGCTTACATCCTAGCCCAGCGTCTGCCCCAAGTCCGTGAGTCAAAACTTTACTGCCTTCAATCCCACAATCCATCCTCAGCATCAATTCTATGCAGCTTGGCCCAGCCATGGCTTCTTTCCATCGCGCACACACACACACACACACACACACACACACACACACACACACACACACACACACACACACACACACACACACACACACACACACACACACACACACACACACACACACACTCAATAATCAAAACAGTTTCAAGCTCATTGCTTTTTGAACTGCAATTGTCTTTTTTCCCTTTACTTATTTACAAAATAAGGGTCTTTCCCTCCATGCAATGCTGAAGTTTAAATATAGGTTGAATCTCCCCCCTACAATACAAACACTGAACCAGTCACAAAACACCCCCCAGTATCATCTCCTCTCCTCTTGTACCTCCTCCTCTTCTCCTGCACCTCTCTCTTCTCTTTCTCTCTTTCTCTCTCTCCCTCCGTCTCTCTCTCTCTCTCTCTGCCCAGCCCCAGTCTCCTGACAGCTCCTCAGGGCAGGGCTAATTGACTCAGTCCCATGAGGTGGGGAGGGGGGATCATGGCACATTTCTAATTTGGCATCTTCTCCTTTGGATAAAAGCTGCACCCTTCCCCACCCCTGCACCCCTCCCACCATCCCTCCACCCATCCTTGACTCCATCCCCCATCCCTTGATGCACTTTCATCTAGTCTTCTGTCTCCAATCACAAAGTCCCCCATGTTTGTCTACACAATACAGTCTAGTCATTTGTAATTCTTCATGTGTCTTCTATCGAACTATCGATTGAAAAAACTATTGCTAGTTCATCATCTATCCGTCTCTTTGTCATTCTGTGGTCTCGTTGTCTGGTTCCGTGTCAGCCTCAAAGACAACTAAATACATGGATAGAAACACAGACACACACACATGCACAGACACAAACATAAAACACACCCATAGTGGAGGTTTGTGGAGACAGAATCTCTCTGAAGGCAGACCCCATGGTGAGCAAACAGGGGTGCAGGGTCTGTGTGTGCACACACACTTTTGAGTCTGTGCGTGCATGTGTTTGCTTTTTTGGGTGGGTTCATATTCATTTATATGTTTGTGTGTTTTTGTGGGGGGGCTTTCATGCATGTTTGGGCAGGCATCGTGTGTGTGTGTGTGTGTGTGTCTGTCTGTCTGTCTGTCTGTCTGTCTGTCTGTCTGTCTGTCTGTCTGTCTGTCTGTCTGTCTGTCTGACTGAGGGTCTTTGCACGCGCATGCTTGTGTGCATTCGTAAAGGTTTTAGACGTGGCCTCATCCCTCTAACAAGCAGCCAGACAGAGAACAAAGACATTTTGTTATTGATCGGAGCTCTCCAGAATCAGCAGTCATAATGTAATGACCGAAACTCTATCAGACCCCCTAAGGGAGTTGGGGAATATTGTGATACATCAAACAACATAAGATAGTGTTTTTTGTTCACTCCAATACTGTAAAATGTGTTGCGCTGTTTCTACTACACCTTTGGTGCAACGTGTGCGTGCGTGCGTGCGTGCGTGCGTGCGTGCGTGCGTGCGTGCGTGCGTGCGTGCGTGCGTGCGTGCGTGCGTGCGTGCGTGCGTGCGTGCGTGCCCATATCTTTGTGTGTGTATAGATGTATAGTTCTCAGTATCTACAGCCGTGGCTTTTTGTTTGGACTGGGAATCCATCGCATGGTTATGGATTGTGTGTGTGTGTGTTTATGGAATACCGCAACCAACTTAAACTTGTGTTTAACTGTATTCATTTGTGTGTACTGGGGGTGCGGGTTCTGGTTGTGTGTGTCTTTGCCTTGTTGCCACTGACGGCTAACGGCAAATAAGAAGCATTCAAATATATCTAATTGATCTGTTTCTGTGCAAACAGAAATATATTGGTCACTGCAGAGAGAGGTGGAGACCCAGGGTAGGTCATTGCTCATTATACAGTAAGCACAGACATACAGTACAGCACAGTCACACAAACACAACACATACTAAAACAAATTCTCTCTCTCACACACATACACACACACACACACACACACACACACACACACACACACACACACACACACACACACACACACACACACACACACACACACACACCATGATGATGTCCATATTCTGTGTATGCCTGCATGTGTGTTTGTCTACTGTGTGCCAATCTGGGAACCCATCGGCAAAAAAAATTAATATATATTATTATATATTTTTTCCTTTGAATTAGCCTCTAGGTCTGCCCGTTCACTCTCCTTCAGCCCTCCTCTTCCGGTGATGTGTCTTTGTTTTCATTTCTGCTAACAACAAACTCTCTACACGTTGTAACGGGAGTTGCAGACAGATTCAGCTGCAGAGCTCTGAATCTGTCTTTCTTGAGAGATTAACTGTGTGCATACACACAGTGCATGTGTGTATGAGACGAGATGTTCTCTGCGTGTGTGTGTGTGTGTGCGTGTGCGTGCGTGAGAGATGTCTGTCTATTCTGTGTGTGTGTGTGTGTGTGTTTAGCGTGTGGGTGAGGGGCTTCAAACAGTGCAGTTCTTTACAGTATGTTTGAGCTTCCCATATGTTTATTTACCGGTCGCCGCACCCCTCATTAACCACAACTCTAGCAGCTCTCTGTGTGTGTGTGTGTGTGTGTGTGTGTGTGTGTGTGTGTGTGTGTGTGTGTGTGTGTGTGTGTGTGTGTGTGTGTGTGTGTGTGTGTGTGAGTGATTGTCTTCTTAGGGTGGAGATGACGGCAGTCTGAATCATGCATTCACAGGTTAATTAGAGACAGTGTGAGGCTCATTATGTATATATATATATATATATAGATAGCACATACATACATATATTGTATGTGTCCTCATGTGGCATATGCATATATTCATGAATGTGCTGACAGGGGGGGTAGCATACGATACTTCGCTTTTCTATGACAAGTGATGACTACTTCTCTTCTCTTCTCTCTATACTTACCGTTCGTCTTTCTGTCCTCACCTGTGAAAATGTGATGACTTAGATTATCTTCTATCTTTCTTTCTATCATCTATATGTTAGAGCTTTCTGTTCCTTTATCTGCACCTCTCTCTCCTTTTTTGCATCCTCCCTCCTTGTCCTCTGTGACACAGGGACGAGTCGCGGGTCAGTGACTCGTAAACGCATCAGCCTGAGGGCAACACAAACATACGGTACCTCCCTCCTTCCTCTCATCCACTCAACACACTCTTTAATCTGCTACTCTCCGTCTTGTCTGCAGAAGTTTAAAATAAACTATTTTACACACAGCAAAATCCTGTCAGTTTCAATCTCAAAGCGTAATAAATTTAGCTGTAAGTGTCTCCAGAGTTAAATTAACAATCATGGTTTTACTGTGCATTTGAAACTGAGGATACCTCTTACGTATATCTAAACAAACCACTTCTAAGTGGTCTGGATACATAGACATGTGGGTAGTACGCATCTTGTAACTGAAGTGGGCAAATTGCTTTCGTTTGCAGAGCCAACATTGCCCACAACATGACCCAGATACTAAACATAATAACTTGCTGTAAAAACACAAATAATCTATAATCATATAGGAGACCAATCCAATTCATTGGTTTTGGATGTGATTGATTAACTGAATTAATATTTTTTTTCCTTGGAGTTAGATGTGTGTGTTTGCGTCCACGTGTGTGTTCATCTTTGTGAGTGTTTGTGTGTGGTTTGACAGTAATGGAGACAGATGCAGGACAGAAGCAGATTGACTGACCGTCCATGCAGCATTCTGGAAGCATTTGAAGCCTACAGGCCAGACATGGAGGACAGACGTTGGGACACGTTGGGACATGTTGAACCCCCGGGTCCAGACGCTGTTGGTTCCATACCTGGATAGTCCTACAGCAACACTAGAGTGATACTTAGTTGTGTGCCAAAATAGCTGATCTACAAGCTCAAAACACATGGTTTGGCTATTTCCCCATCACGACACATGGTGCAACAAAATACTGTAAATCAAACCTGTAACACATGCACGTACACACAGCACATTGAAACACATGTGCACGCACGCTCACACGTGCATGCATGCATACAACCATAGGCAAAACCACATGCACACCTTATGCACAGACCCACGCCTACAGTATATTCAATGTTTACCATTTCAAGACATTATAGTCAGAAGGACAAGGGTTAGGGTTAGGGAAACTAGAACCAAGAACCTATATTTTTGGTACATCAGTCTCCAAACTGATCTTAAGTGTGTGCTCTCTAGCCATTGTAGAAGTCGCCCATCTTGCAAGAACCATTTGATATTAGGAAGGATTGAGCGATATCTGCCTTTGTTCATGAATGTGCTCTCCTTGTAGAGACTCACTTGGTGAAAACTAGTTTTCTGGAGGTTAGGGGGATTTCATCGGTTTCCAATGGAAATAATATTTGTGGATACATTTTAAACTTTGAAACTAAACAGGCCACAAATCATGTGAAGTAGAAGTGACTAGAAAACCTTTCAAAGACGAGTCATGTTGGTAAATCTTTACTTTGATCTTGTGTCAGCTGAATTAGGATAGGAACAAATCATTAGTGTTACAATGCCTTTGGGAGACTAGGCTAGACAATTTAAAACTCAACATTTTTTTCTTTACTGCCGGTATTCTTTACTGCGGGTATTATTTTCCAGACAACATTAAACTCCTCCGCCTCAACAGTATTGGTTTATATTTTACATTTCTCCTGTGATCTCAATCCCAATCCACTGGACCATTAACCCTTTCACCCTGCAGTTACAACCACGGTTTCAGTTACTGACTGGGGATACATGACACTATGTTGTGATCAGGCATGTCAGAATGTCCCAAATGTGTGAAATTTGGGGGGGTGTGTGTGTGCATGCGCATGCGTGCGTGCGGGTGTGTGTGTATGTTGTTTGTGCACGCCTTTGTGTGTTCGGAAGAATAGCTGCATCTCAATATCTGTAGGAAAGGATCTGTGGCTTTTTCTGTGGGTTGGGAAGCCATCGCAGTGGTGTGTGTGTGTGTGTGTGTGTGTGTGTGTGTGTGTGTGTGTGTGTGTGTGTGTGTGTGTGTGTGTGTGTGTGTGTGTGTGTGTGTGTGTGTGCGTGTGCGTGCGTGCGGTCCTCCACAAGTACAATATTCCTGAACCCCTTGCCCCACCACACACACATGCGCACAGACACACCTGCAGGGTAATTGTTAATACTAGGTTCCACATCAACACTGACAGGCTGGCAATCACATCCTGGTAAAAACAAAAACAGAAAAACTCACACACAATTATCAGCAAGAAAAGCCAAATACCTCTGAGCCCCATCTTATGATTATTGGGTTGTAGGTGCTGATTTCACTGTTAACAGGTGTGTAAGCATGCAGTGACACACCTGTCACTGCATAATAACAGAGAGAGAACAAACAAAATGTCACACATAGTTACCAAACCACTCATCCAATGAACTGTTAGGTGTAAAAGTGAAAAGACTTTGACCTTGTCTGTGTTCTGACCTCTGATTGGTCTAATGGTCTTGACGTCATTGTACCCAGTGACTCCATATCCGTGTTCGCAGTCCCATGTGGATCTCAGTTCCTGGACATATTTTTGCACGCAGTGTTGACATGCAGTCAGAAGATTGTATTTAGCCACTTATACTATGTTGCACGCTTTGCATAGCGGAACGATGTGATCTTGTAGGTCTGCCATTTTCACAGTTTTTGAACATTTTGACAATCTTTGAAGATTTCTGAGAATTTACGTCTATAATGACGTGGCCATTATAGTAATAGATCTTGGTCGGGACGCCTCATAAGAGTGAAACACAGCATAAATGCAGGTAAGAGTAAGAGTCAAGAGCCAAACCAATATACTAGGGATGCCCAAAAGGTAGATCTTTGCATGGCAAAGAAGCCGAAAACCTACCAGTTCATACAGAATGGGAGGAATACATTTTTGTCCCATTCCAAGTGCGCCTGCGTCTGTATTCCAAAAAAATGAACATTTTAACAGCCCTCCCAGGTAAATGTTTTAAGTATATTGAGCAATGGGATAATACTTTTTTGGTTGGTCCTGTTGAGCTGGTTATGTTAAAAGTAATTCTCAAGTCAAAAAAGTGTGGGTACCCCTGTGTAGAGTCATCAGAGAATGTGTTGAGCCAGAACTCTGAGATGTAAAGGGTGAACAGGAAAGGTGACAGCACCGTTCCTTGGGGAAAGCCAACGTTGCTCACCAGCACATCTGACAGGATGCCCTGCAGTCTGATGTACTGAAGTCTGCATGTCAGATAGTCCATAATTCAGGCCACCAGGCATTGGTCCATCTGCAGCCTTTTTAGAGCTTCTCAGCTAGCTGGCGTCGCTGGATTATATTGAAGGCACTATAGAAGTCAAAGAACATGACTCTCACGGTTCTGCGTGGTGTCTCCCGGTGTGTGTAGGCTCTGTGGAGCAGGTAGATGATGCCGTTATCCACACCGCGGTTTGCCTGGTTTACAAACTGCAGGGGGTCCAGGCAGGGGGTTCTGTGTGTCAGTAAAGTTCACAACAAGTTCATGAACATGTTTTTTCAAACCCAGTATGACAGACAGGCACCCAAAAAAAGAAAACGAAAAGGAAAGGCAGTGAGAAAGGCAATATCAGAAGAATATAATGACACATAATTACCAGCCTAGCAAGCTGGACCACTTTGAAAGGCAGCCAAATACGGTTTGAAAACAAAACCACATTGCTTTCTCGTCGCTCCTAACATGCACATGGTCCCTCTGTCAGTGCAGCACATGTGTGAGTGGAGTATCTTGGTAAGTTGCTGCCATGTGTCCTAGTGATCTCATCAAGACAAATCGTTGTTTGTATTTTGCACACAGTAAAATCAGTGTTAATTGAACCTAACACTGTGCAGCATAGAGATAGTCAGGAAGATGGTGCATTGAGAAAAATACATCTCTACCAGTAGGCTTGAATAGCCTACTGGTAGAGATGTATTTCTGTTCCTTCCTCCCTTCTTCCTGTGTTCCTCTTCTCCTCTCCTCTCCTGACATGAAATAGTCATTAGTCATTGTGGTAATTCCACCCACATGTCACTCTGTGTTAGCTAATGTGCATCACAAATTGTCAGCTGTGTGTGTGTGTGTGTGTGTGTGTGTGTGTGTGTGTGTGTGTGTGTGTGTGTGTGTGTGTGTGTGTGTGTGTGTGTGTGTGTGTGTGTGTGTGTGTGTGTGTGTGTGTGTGTGTGTGTGTGTGGTGTGTGGGGGTGGGTGTGTGTCTGTGTGTGCGCGTCCATCCAATATGTGGAGTTCTGCATCTGTTTGCGTCATAAATTTGTAGGGTGTCACCATACAAGATTGTTACAAGATTGCAACATTCAGGAGAGCTCCATTATGCGGTGTACAGTATGTGTGTGGGGTGATGATGGGGGGGCTGTACAGTATGCATTTTATTCTTTATACTGTACTTGTCTTTCTAGCAGTTTGGGCTCTATTGATGGCAATGCCGGTTGGTCCATGGTGTCCTTCCTTCCATTGGTTTATTTATCGCTTTGACCCCAAACAACCACTAGCTGGATTGCCATGGAATTTGCTGTTCACCTACATGCCCGAAGGATGAACCCTTCTGATTTTGGTGACCCAATGGTCTTTGCTCTAGCACCACCATTAGGCCAAAACTTCCGCGTTCAAAAAGAGTATCACAACATCTACTCTGTTTGCCATGAAACGTGTTGAGTGTATTCATGCTCCTGGGAGGATGAACCCCAACCATTTGAGGGACCCCACTACCTTTCCTGAAGTATCAACTTTGCTCACAAGATTTCTCGTAATCTTGATTAGATTGTGGGACGAACCCTAAGGAGCTGCACAGCCTCTAGGGGCTTCTAGGGGGGGGGGCTTTTAGACTAGTCTTGTTATACTGTATGTCAGTGGACCTCTGTGTTTGTGGGTATGTGCGTCAAAACGTGTATGTGTGTGCCTCTGTCAAAAATACCATATTCAGCACGGTAAATGTGGTATTTGTGTGAAATGCTTATGCTGTGTGTGTGTGTGAGTGCCTGCGTGCGTGTGCACGTGCACGTGCACAGAGAGAGAGAGAGAGAGTACGATGCTTGACAGGGCAGGGTTCTCATTTCCATGTTCTCCAGTCGACAGGTGCTAAATAATGAAACAGTGCACAGAGAACAGGATAGAGCAGAGGAAAGTGTAGTAGAAGACAGGCCAGGAGAGGAGAGGAGACAGGACAAAAGGAGGGGAAAGGAGAAATTAGTAGTGGAGACAGGAGAGTGGAAGAGAGGAGAGAATAAATACAACACAACACAAAACACTATAATGTACAAAACAACACAACACAACGCAAAACACCATACAATGCAACACCACACTATAATGTACAACACAAAACAACACAACACAAAACACCATACAACACAACACCACACTATAATGTACAATACAACACGAAACACTATAATGTACAACACAACACACCATGCAACACAACACCATAACACTATACTGTAGAACACAACACAAAACACCATACATACAACACAACACCATAGCACTATAATGTACAACTCAACACAAAACACCATACAACACAACACCACAACACTACCACAATCACTGTAGAACACAACACAACATCACAGCACTATACTGCACAGTAAAACACACTACCACTCTATAGTATACACCATACAACACAACTCTATACACCATATTACACAACTCTATACACCATACAACACAACTCTATACACCATACAACACAACTCTATACACCATACAACACAACTCTATACACCATACAACACAACTCTATACACCATACAACACAACTCTATAAACCATACAACACAACTCTATGCACCATACAACACAACTCTATACACCATACAACACAACTCTATACACCATACAACACAACTCTATACACCATACAACACAACTCTATACACCATACAACACAACTCTATACACCATACAACACAACTCTATACACCATACAACACAACTCTATACACCATACAACACAACTCTATACACCATACAACACAACTCTATACACCATACAACACAACTCTATACACCATACAACACAACTCTATACACCATACAACACAACTATATACACCATACAACACAACTCTATACACCATACAACACAACTCTATACACCATACAACACAACTATATACACCATACAACACAACTCTATACACCATACAACACAACTCTATACACCATACAACACAACTCTATACACCATACAACACAACTCTATACACCATACAACACAACTCTATACACCATACAACACAACTCTATACACCATACAACACAACTCTATACACCATACAACACAACTATATACACCATACAACACAACTATATACACCATACAACACAACTATATACACCATACAACACAACTATATACACCATACAACACAACTATATACACCATACAACACAACTCTATACACCATACAACACAACTATATACACCATACAACACAACTCTATACACCATACAACACAACTCTATACAACACAACACAGCACAACATGACCTTGTGTAACCGTTCAGTAAACACAGAGTTTAGAGGAGCTTGGTTGTGAACGGAAGGAAACCTCTGTGTGGGGAAAGGAATGAGTTTTTGCACAGGTGAATGCGCGACAGATAGACAGACATGCATTATTTGATCTTAAACCTATATACTTCGTTGACCAGATTGCCTCAGGAGTCTATCCTTGGCCCCCTTATTTTTTACATCTACAAAAATAACTTCAGCGAAAATAGCAGCGCCACCACACATTGTGAGCTTGCAGAGTTGCTATTTTCACCTAATGTTCGCCTATTGTGAAATGCCAAGAATAGCGACGCGAGGGTTCAAGTGGTTAAGTTGCACATTATACATCTCTCTGTCTGTGGTGGCTGTGCCGCAAATATGCCCTAATATGAACTGGACATTCCATTGTTATATTTGAAAAATTGTGAAATGTTTTATGACATTATAATGAATTAGAAGTGGTTATTCCCCAATTTATGCAGTGGAGCTGCACAGTGTCACACAGTTAAAGACTGTGGTTGTACTGGGCAGCAGTACACACATTCCTGGGCAGCTCCCAGTAATGTGTTTAACTGTAAAGGTGATGATACAATGAAAATTTTTAGAGCAGGATTTGCCTGCATGTTCAGTGTGTGATTAACCACATGAACCCCTGCGTCCCCTGTACTCTCGGGTGAACATACAGTACGGCGAAACTGAGATCCCACATCTAGCAGATCTAAGAGCTCACAACCCAGCGTCTTTAGAAGCGTTGTGAGCTTGTACATCGGCTATTTTCACCAAAGAGATTTGATGTAAAGGGAAAAAAGAAGCCGACCAAGTATAGAATCCTGGGGGACTCCGGTCAACTAAGTATATAGGGCTTAAGTGGTTGAATGACATTATAATGGATTCTAAATTGCCCTTGCCTTGACCTCATTGCTAGTTGCCCAGTCGCTCTCACACTCATTGCCAGCAGATTTTCCCCTCAAATGTCCTCTAAAATATGGAGTTGCAGTGTGTTTGGTGAACCTACCCTGGATAAATAAAGGTTAAAAAGATTCCTTCCTTCAAGTCTCTTCCTCCTTAATTTCAGTCAGTTATCCACTCCAACCACATTTTCTTTGCCAAAAATGTTGCCTTCTCTGCTGTGTGTGTGTGTGTGTGTGTGTGTGTGTGTGTGTGTGTGTGTGTGTGTGTGTGTGTGTGTGTGTGTGTGTGTGTGTGTGTGTGTGTGTGTGTGTGTGTGTGTGTGTGTGTGTGTGTGTGTGTGTGTGTGTGTGTGTGTGTGTGTGCACATCCGTGCTTGCATGTGCGTGCGTGCGTGTAGAGTGCATTCCTCTGTTTATTGAACAGGGTGGGGGTGTGGGCGTATGTATGGAAACGCTGAAGAGAAAAATGGTGCCCTGGGACAGGGTGAGCTAGAATTTGTTGGTCTTGTGTGTCCTGTGTATGAATAGGGTCATTTTTGGCATGAAATACAATCCCCACCCCCCTGCTGTGTGTGTGCAGAGAGAGGGATGAATAGACTGGGAGAGAGACAGAGAGAGCGAAAGTGACATCTGATGTGGGATCTCAGGTGCTGATCTGTCGCCTTTATGTCTGTAATGTGTGTGTGTGTGTGTGTGTGTGTGTGTGTGTGTGTGTGTGTGTGTGTGTGTGTGTGTGTGTGTGTGTGTGTCTCGGTCGAGCAGGTATGTGTGCATCCACTCTAGTCTGTATTTGTATTTGTCTATAACCAAAAGTATATTGCTTTTATAAATGTAACATCATTACTGCATGGTTGCTGCCAGAAGGGTGATTGATGATTAGATGCAGGATAATGTAGATTGTGTAATAATTGAAAGATTGAAAGAAGGACCAGTGTATACAGATGTATTATTGTATAGAGTGCGACCAATGCCATATTTTTGGTACCGATACCGATTTTGGAGAGTCCTAGCCCCAATTACAGATGTTTAGACCGATGTTTCTTCAAAGGTGTAAAATATATATTTTTTAATCAATTAGAAAAATCTGGACCCATTGGCTGCATAAATGTTGATACCGATGTTGTCAAAAAGTAATGTCACATTATTATCGGCCAAACCGATAAATCGGTCTGGCTCTAGTTGTAAACTGTACATACAAGGAAAATGCATGAAGGAAGAGCCAGTTTGAAGTGTTATCTTCATGGTAATGCAATATACATTGAAATGTGCTGTGCTGTGCAGTAGGCAGGGTGTATAATGACAGTGTGCCAACAGATAGTGTCGGCGACCTTCCAGGCTCTGTTTCATTGATTCACCTACTGCAGATCTGAGACAGCTGTGCTCAGGGGCCCCTCAGAAACTCTATACATACCACACACACACATGCAAGCGTGCACCCACGCATGCATGCACACAAGCACGCGCGCGCACACACACACGCATGCACGCGCACACGCACACATAAACACAAACAGGGACACATACTGTATAAATGCATTGCACGAGGACACATGTCCATACATAGAAGTGTATACATGCACATACACAGCACATACAGTAGAGTATACACCTGTGCACATGAAGGGAATCCTAGCCCAAGTGCAACTTTGAGCAGGCCAGGAAAAAGTTCAAAATAAAAAGAATTCTTGGCTAAGTCTGTCTCAAAATACTATGGAATAATACATACAGTAGGAAGCTGGAATCCTTGTAGTAGCAGCAGTTTAAAATCCAGTCTTCTCTCTTCCTCTAGTTTTATTTTTCCTGGCATACTCTCCACTGCGTATGGCCTAATAATACAGAAATGCATGAAAGTGGCTTTTACCACATACTGTAAAGTAACAGTCCTATGAGTTTGGTTGTGAACTGGTCATACTACATATGTGTGAGATCCAACACTTTTATATAGAACAGCCTGGGAGTCTGGGATAACAGCAGTAATGGCCTTAAATAGGAAGCCCTGGCTTTTTCCTGAAGCATTTGCTACATCTTAAATGTTCAAAGGGTTTCCTGACACTTTAAACAATACTGAATGGGATCTGGGCAACTAAGAAGTCTGACCTAAGACATTAAATTAGTATCATTGCACTCCATCCTGCAAGTGGCTCATTAAACGATGTCCCAGCTCCCTGGAACAGTGACACCAGTCAAAGGGGCCTGGGAGAGCTACAGTGGACAAAGAGCAGTGTAATGGATTCATATGGAGGTGGGCACAGAAGTATTCTGCAGACAGTGTAGTGAGAGAGGGTGGCCGATGTGTGTATGTGAGAAATAGAGAGAGAGAGAGTGAGCAGAGTGACAGAGAAAAGGAGAGAAAGTCGCTGTGAGAGAGAGGGAGAGAGAGAGAGAGAGAGAGCGTGTGTGTGGATGGGAAGGCTGTGCACTGAGGCGGCGTTTGCACAATTAAAAGAATTCCTGACTGCATTCTTTCAGAACTCCCATGAAAAACTCCCATACACTGCTGGCATTCTCTCTCTCTCTCTCTCTCTCTCTCTCTCTCTCTCTCTCTCTCTCTCTCTCTCTCTCTCTCTCTCTCTCTTCTCTCTTTCTCTCTCTCTCTCTCTCTCTCTCTCTCTCTCACACACACACTCTGTCTGTCTCTCTCACACACTCTGTCTGTCTCCCCCTTTGTCTCTCCCCATATCTTATTCAAATTCTCTTTATCACTCCCACAGTCTTTTATTTCACACTCACTGTCCATTTCGTTCTGCCTATTTCCCATTCACTCTCTTATTTCACCCCCTATCTCTCTCTTTCTTTCCATCTGTCAGTCACTAACAGCTTGCCTCATGTTCCCATCCTCTCTTTGTTGTGTGTTTTCTTCTATTCTCTCTTTTCTGTTTTGCAGGTTTTAAAGTAGAGTCAGCATTCTTACTGCCACACTCAGCTTTCTCTATATAGTACTGTGTGTGTGCCTGCGTGTGTGTACCCATAAGCCTGCTGGTTCACTCACTCTGCTGCTTCTCAACCAACTACTGTTTGTGTGTGTGTGTGTGTGTGTGTGTGTGTGTGTGTGTGTGTGTGTGTGTGTGTGTGTGTGTGTGTGTGTGTGTGTGTGTGTGTGTGTGTGTGTGTGTGTGTGTGTGTGTGTGTGTGTGTGTGTGTGTGTGTGTGTGTGTGTGTGTGTGTGCATGTGATGCTATTACCGCATCACACATAGCAAACCTATAAACTTTCTTTCAGATTTCTCATATCTTGTGCATTCCCACACTGTGTGTGTGTGTGTGCGTGTGTGCGTTTATCTTCAACCATATGCTCTTAACTACACCCTCCATATGCTCTGGCAGAGCTTAAAGCTGACATGACTTAATACCCCTCATTGTACCGTGAAATATTACAACAGCTCTTAAGTACGTTAAGCGAACTGCTGCTGACTGAAGCAACTTTTGGCTTTGAGGCACAGAAGTTTGCATTTGCTTCTGATGTGTGACATCCTTGGGTCAAATCACACCTGGTGTTACTGCTTTTCACGCTGCTGCAATGCGATATGGTGACACAGAAAAAGTGAGCTGTAGCCACGCACAGTAGCTTCAATTTGTTGCAAATCCCTCCTGTCAAGTGGATTCTTAGATACAAGGCCGTTACTGGAATACAAGAACGCTTTAGGGTATTTGATTACTCTGGTAGCAGTGTCACCACTGTGAAACTACTTGTAAAAACACTTTTGAGATCATGCTATAAGCTACCTTTTTCACCGCATTTGCAAAATGCAAGCGATCAACCATAGTTGACTAATCCCACTTCAATACCTGTAGTGGAATTTGATGCAGAGATGAAGTGATCCAACGCTAGCTGGGATTTACAACCAATCCCATCTGTCATCTTCCTGAGAGGCATCGCATCATAGTTTGTTAAGCCCTGGCATAGCCCTAAGCAGAGTTGTATTGTGTAGTGAAGAGATGCTGTATAAAAGCAACTTGCTGGGATTATTGTGCTGACAACGCATCGCAAAGCGACGCATCAATTGGCATGTACTGGTTTTAGGCACACACCCCCTCTCTATATCTCACTGATCGGGCTCCACTTCTCTCCCAGCAAGTGTCTTGCTGTACCTTGAGTGCACGGGTGGACCCATAGGGGAATTGATCCTTTGACATTTTGACCAGACACTTGTGAGTGTCTATTCTGCACTCTGGCACTTGTTTACTTGTAAGCATTGTTAGGATTCCTCGAAGGGCACAACTGGCTTGTAGCTAGCAGCCAGGCTTGCGCCTTTGGTTTAATTGAAGAATGCCAACAATGCTTGCAAGCAATTGTAAGGACACTGAATGACAAATGTAAAAAACAAACGAATGAACAAGTGTCACAATACAGAAACGCAATGTGACAAGTGTTAAAATATCAACACATCCCTTTGATTTTGGGGCCACTCGTCCTATGTACACACCCACGTGCATGGGTGTGTACTATGCTTTCATGTCATCATATTCAAAATGCCTGAAACTGAAGGACAAATGTGAAAAACATGTGTCACAATATAGACATGCAATGTGACAACTGTCTGTTCCAAATGCTAAATAATGACACCATGTTAATGTATTCATTAAGTCACTTTGAATTCAGGGACTTGTGTAGAAGAGAATATAATAGAATAAAGAAGTTTGACCATATCACATGTTGGTGGTGGCGGCACTGTTGTCTACATGCGGAATTGTGCCTTTGGCATTGTTAAGCCTAAAATAGACGGCCGGCCTTGTCACAGCAGAAGTCACATTAGCAACATTTGTTGTCAGGTCACCTCCTAATTTGCTTAATATCATCAGAACATATTAGGATTTATTTAAGATTACAGAACGTGCAAGAGTCTCCACTATTTCTTGCTACAACCAGTGTGGAGGCGTCCGTATTAGATGCTCAAACCACCTCAACTGGCTCAGTCATCTCCCGGATGACATGAGATTCTTCCCCTATCGCTAAGGGAGATACCAGCCACCCTCCTGAAAAAAATGAATTTTGGTCGTTTGTATCTTCAATCTCTTTCTTTTGGGCATTAGATGACTGAGTAGGAACACATTTGACCGGTAGATCAAGAGCTTTTGCCGTCAAATTTTGCCCGACAGTGACTATATGGTTTGTTCTGCAGGGTCTTAACACACGAGAGCAACGTGCAGTGAAATCTTAAATCTGCATGGCCATGTTCTAATCACTACACAGTAAAATTCTGAATTGTTAATGGTCCATTTTTACACTTCCAGAGTTCAATTATCACTCAAGATTTTACTGCGGACTTTACTCTACCTCTACCTCTACTGTACCACACCACCTCTCTTCCTTCCCCATCACTGCCCCTCCCTCCTCCCTCCTCCCTCCATCAAGGTCAGCTCTGTATCTCCATGAGGTCTTCATGGGAGACAGCTTCCATAAACTACTGAAGAACCTCTCTCACCACTTCATTGGCACTCTTCCACAAACACAAACTGAATGGTCAATGGTTGCACTGAACTGTGTGTGTGTGTGTGTGTGTGTGTGTGTGTGTGTGTGTGTGTGTGTGTGTGTGTGTGTGTGTGTGTGTGTGTGTGTGTGTGTGTGTGTGTGTGTGTGTGTGTGTGTGTGTGTGTGTGTGTGTGTGTGTGTGTGTGTGTGTGTGTGTGTGTGTGTGCGTGTGTACGTGTGTACTGAAGCATGTCCCTGTGTACGTTTGAAAATGTTCAGTGCACATGCATGTGTGGATGTGTGCACTTGTGCTCGACAATGAATGCACTTACCAACGTGTGTGTGGAGTTAGTGTGTGTTTGTCCATAGTTGTCACCTGCTGTGTTTTCCTGGACAGGCTTATTATATGACCTGTTTGTGGACCATAGCCGTACAGACTGTGTAAGTGCATGACATTACTTT
This sequence comes from Gymnoscopelus braueri, assembly GCF_963280865.1. NCBI lineage: Eukaryota > Metazoa > Chordata > Actinopteri > Myctophiformes > Myctophidae > Gymnoscopelus > Gymnoscopelus braueri. Next base: position 20,317,461 of record NC_137614.1, read on the forward strand.
ATGAACACACCCAACAATAAAAACAACCCCCTGCAAAGAGCAAAACCACGACCTCACAAACATCGGAGAAGCATATCTCTCATAAATCAAACATATTTGTCAATCTATGCTGTTATTCTCCCCTACTTGACTTAAACCCTTTTGCTCTTTGGGGAGCATAGGTCATTTATGAATTTCCTCCTATTCTCCACTACAGTGCATCCAAAGTGTATGACATGACTGTATGATGAGACATTAAAAACAAAGACATTACCATCATAAATACAGTTGATATCCTTGTCGACTATTAGATTATGGTGCGCAGTTCTTGTCCAGTCCAGCTAAAGGCACACCCTTGATCTTACATCATTACATGATGTGCAACAACAAAAACGCAGTCCCACCAAGCTACAAAACCATATAGCCTTACCTAATACTGAAAACATACTGCATATTTGTCAAATAAATTAGTCATTCAGAATTACTAATTTATTTATTTCTAACAGAGATAAACTCTAGTGTATCAAGAATGACTCATTATTGATACAGTACAGTTTATCTCTGTCTTGTCTGTGACAAAAAGCCCAGCTGTCCAAAGAACACATATATTCATGTTCCCTGTGAGAAAATATTACATTTATACAGTTGACTGGTCAATGTTTATCATTTTCCAAGATTGACTGTAAAATATGTATTGTTCTGTCTTTCCTATGGTAGACATTTACTGGTTATTCACATTACACTTTCTTACTAAAGGAAACAATTATGAGCATACAGTACAATAACTCAAAAACATTGTATATTGACTCAGCTGTACTTTTTACTCCATTAATGTGGTTTTCCAACTGCTGTCCTTCCCAGGGGTTTTCTAGCACAGCCTTAATGTTTCAAAATGACAAGTGTTATACTACGTGTCATCACCCTTGTGCCTCAAATGCCTCCAAACTCAGGGAGACTGAACTGACAAACTTTAATTGACTAATTAACTCTGTAAAAGAGCCAATCAAACACCCAATTAGCTGGGGACAAAATACAGTTTGATGGAACCAATTAGCATCTGTGTTCAGGCTGAACTCGTTAACCGGATTCGTTAAGTAGGAGCTCGTAAAGTGTGTTAATTAATTAGGAGGGGTGAACGAGGTTGAAAGCAGTGTGAAAGCTATCTGTCCCATTCCTCCCATATTGCTTCTCTGTATGACTGTAGCTGTATGTGTGTAAGTGAGAGAGAGCACGTTCATGTCCGAGAAAGAATGAAAGAAAGGATTTTGCAGTCAATGAAGGAAAAGGAGAAAAAGAAGGAAAAGTGAGTCCCTTTATGACCGTTTGTCTGATTCTTTAAAGTGAGAGTCTACTTTCGGCATCCTGTCCTCAGTGTCTGGAGCCATCTGTCTCAGATTCCATTATGACAGAGCAGTTTCCGTGTGTGTGTGTGTGTGTGTGTGTGTTAGGGCATTCACAGAATAGTCGAATATTCGAATATTCGAATATCAAACCGACTATTCGACTATCAAACCACTATTCGACTATTCAAAAAAAAAAAAAAAAATTATTTTAATTTTTTAATTTTTTATAATCAAACCGAATAATCGACTATTCGAATACTTTTGGGTCGAATAATTCGAATATCATAAATCACTATTCGTTAATGCCCTTGTGTGTGTGTGTGTGTGTGTGTGTGTGTGTGTGTGTGTGTGTGTGTGTGTGTGTGTGTGTGTGTGTGTGTGTGTGTGTGTGTGTGTGTGTGTGTGTGTGTGTGTGTGTGTGTGTGTGTGTGTGTGTGTGTGTGTGACATAGAAAGAGAGAGAGAGACGACAGGGTTGGCATGTCTGTCTTTGTGAACTACTCATGTGGAGACCATCGTTTCCACTGGGATAGGGTTAGGGTTAGAATATGTGTTTGAATCTGCTCTGCTCTGATTATTATGTGTGTCTGTCTGTCAAATGTGTCGACAAGCTTAAACACCCACTGGTGTGAACTTTGTTAACTATGTGTTCACCTGTGTGTTGTTACTGTATGTAGGTCACCTGTCAGCGTGTTGATTCAATGATGTGGTCTTTGTCAGGTCATGTCTGGGTTTCCGTCCAGTGTCAGGGACTGAGTGCATGGCCTCAATGCTCCACTGGTGTGATCGTCACAGGAGCACAAAGGGAAGGGAACCGAAATTGGTTCAAAACGAAACGCCTTTTTCTCACCAGGAATGTGGGCCCATTGTGCTAAAGCCTAGAAATTGGACACACAAAAGAATTCCCCCATATGTTCAATAATGGACTGTTACCTCGCACGAAGCTGAAGTGACGAGCAACTGAAAAGTTTGGGTTTTCCGGAAGCCCTTGAACATAGGAAGGAAGACAGTCAATGAGGATAACTAAACTATGAAGGAAAATAAATGAATTCATTAATTGTAGTAATGATGGTAATGAGCTCAACCCGCGGTATGCATCACGTAACCGCAAAATTGTGGTAATGCAGTTATTGGCCTCGTCCTACTTGATACTGATGTGTCAAGTTAGTTTCATATGTATTAATGATGTGTGAACTGTTGATGGAGTGACAGGGAAGAGAGGAGCCGAAAGAGAGTGAGAGAAATCGAGAGAGAGAAGAGAAAAAAAAAATCAGGATGGAGGAGGAAAATATGTGATTTATGAGCAGACGTTATTTTTCTTTCCCCTGATTATTCCTTTGGGCCACCCCCCTGTCTCTCCCCCTAACTCCTTCTTTGTCTGTCTGTCTCTCTCTTTCCCCATCAGTCCATCCCTCTTTTTATGTCTGTCTGTCTCTCTCGTTCTCTCTTGCTCTTCTACTAATTGCATGTATTAGTGATTCCTCTCATTTCGCCTGTTCTTCATCTTCTGTCTATATTCCGACGACCCCCGTCCGTCCGTCCGTCCGTCCGACCACCCCCCCCCCCCTGTCTCTTCTTCGCTCTGCCACATGTTTATGTCATTCCCCCTCTATCTATAGTCCATGTGTTGTTTGGATAGCATATAATGACTGCTCAGATTCCTTTCCACACACATTCTCTCCATTGAGTATCTGTAGAATTGCATGACCTCACTGCTCACATACGGTTTAATAGTACATTTATATTCACTTTCACTTGCAGTATTTACGTATTTATCTGGGAATTCTCATGCCTGGTACTGCAGACAGGCAGATGTCAGGGAGAGTTTGATTCTTGTGACAACTGGTTAATTTGAAAATGAAAAAAGAAATGAGAGGCTGTCCCGCAGGTGTTGCCAAGTATCCACCCAAATCAGATCATAAGCCCACTTCCGTGTTCATGTCCCCGTGTGCCTTTTGGGTCTTGAATTGATTTAAGGCGTTCAACATCTTTAAAACACATTAAGTATGAATAAAATCAACACAGTTGTCAACACATTACGTGCAGTAGAGGACTCCTACTGGACCACCTATAAAACCTTGCTGTGTATGAGCGCAGTATGCTTCCTACAGAGGAGCAGACCTAGTGGTGACATCAGGGGGTCAAACCCAATCCCTGACCTGCTGTGTCCTGTGTCCAATATCATCTCTCTACACAAAATGTTAAATTAAAATAACGATAAGAAAAATGTCTCAATAAAAACGGGTCCATTAACGGCGTGGCTCCCATGTGGATCTCTGACATCATATTGATGATGACATCAGTCTTCAGCCAAATCGGTGGTTCTGGACAACCGCATATCCGAACAACTCAGACACGAATGCAACCCTTGATGCTGAGTGCCAAGCAGGGAGCCATTGGTTAACGTTTTTATAGTCTTTGGTTGGTATGACTCGGCCGGGGATTGAACCCCACCTCCCAGGGCGTCTCAGGGCGGACACTCTAACCACAATGCCACTAAGCTGGTCATGTGTCCTGCACTGTATGTGATTACATGTGACTTCAGTGACCAGCGTTCAACTTAATTCACGACTTCCCCTCCTTCTGCTCCTCTTCCCAGTTCCCACTCATCCCACTCATTCTTTCCTCTGACCAGCACTGAGTAAAAGTCCTGACCACATATTTACAACGTTGAGATACACCACGTACTTCAGAGTATTATTCCCTCTGTGTAAAAGCGTCCGTTCCATGGCAGGAACCACAGCCCAGTGTGCCGTGTGGCTCCACCAACATGACCACCATGTTGTACAGCATATAGCAGGAGCTATGACTGCACTACACTCACACAATGGAAATCCTCAGTGTTTATTAACTCTTGAGTGTCCACCCAATAAATGCACCCAAAATGAGTACATTTTTAGACACTTTAGAGTTAGATGAACACGAATGACCCACCCAAACCTAGCCTCTGCAGGAGGCGAGCCGTCTATAAAAGGGTCTGTCTGTTTTTTTGTCTGTCTGTCCGTGAGCTTGTCCAGGGCTAATCTCAGAAAGGGTTAGCAGATTTCTTTTGCATGCCGCCAGTAGGCCAAGGAGCTGACTTCCCACATACATTTTTTCACATAATTTGTTATTCTAATGTGATTTGAATGTTTTATAGAACTTTAATATTACACTTGAAGTCAGTGGATGTCAGACTGGGCTCAAACTTTGCCCAAATATGGACATGACGGATGTCACGTTACGGACCCCATGGATAACTGAGGTCATAGACTGGCCACATGTCATCTGAGATCCACATGGAAGCCACGCCATCATTATACTCATCCTGTTTTTGTATGATTATGTTTTGCCATCACTGCCAGGGCAGCGACTCAGGAGGTAGGGATGCTGCTTGGGAATCGGAAGGTTCCCCGTACGATACCCAGCTGCCCGTGAGTTAGTGTCAAAGGGTCCTTGAGCAAGACTTGCATGGTTGCCTCCACCGTTGGTGTGTGAATGTGTGTAGGAATGTGTGAATGTAATGCTCATTGTAAAGCACTTTGGATAAAGGTGCAAAACAACACTATTTACCATTTTATTATTATAATTATAATTATGCTTATGTACGCTATAATTATGCTATATATAGCGTACAGTCCAACAGTTCATAGCTCAGTCAGCTGGTTGCCATGTAGATTTCATAGATGCTAGGTGCAGTCTTTGGCTGTTGAACTAGTGTATATAGTGTATATGTTTATTTAAGCACAAACTGTTCTACAACCTTCTCTCAAAATGTTTTGACAACTTTCTGTCAGTTGCTCTGGCCAACGCTTGGTAAACCACACGCTATGTTCCCTCAAATATCCTAATAATTGTCCCAGACCAGTCCAAGCTAGGGTTATTTGAGGTTGCATGCAACACATGCACACACTACGGGTCACTGACTGTCTGTCTGACTGTCTGTGTTATGTGCATGTGTGTGTGTGTACAGCAGGTGAGTGCATGTGCTTGTGTCTGCGTGATAACGAGAGCAAGACTTATTATATATTTTATAGCAGCACCAGATTTGTGAGCCCTGAGCTCATAGCACTGCGAGTTCAATGTCACTCACTCCTTAGGAAGCTTGAATGGAAAATTAAATATTACCGCCTGCAGGCTCCCTCCAGTCATTCATCATGCGGAGGAGACCGTGAAGGGAAATTAAAAACCATTCCTTCGTGTCACCGGCCGCGCTGTGCGCGCTCACCTGCGTCAGGCTCTGTTGAGGAGGCACTCCTGTAAGGTTTAGAAACTATTGGTTTAATACATGCTCTGGGGCAGTTTGTCTTAGAACCCAAATCCTTCCTGAAGTTCTCCAGAACAAGAAAAAGAGAGAGAGAGAGAGAGAGAGAGATGTGGGGGGGGGGGGGGGGGCTGTGTGTGTGTGTGTGTGTGTGTGTGTGTGTGTGTGTGTGTGTGTGTGTGTGTGTGTGTGTGTGTGTGTGTGTGTGTGTGTGTGTGTGTGTGTGTGTGTGTGTGTGTGTGTGTGTGTGTGTGTGTGTGTGTGTGTGTGTGTGGGGGGGGGGGGGCAATTAAGAGAGTGGAAACGGAGAAAAAGACTAAAACTAAACTGACATCACCCAATCAGGTGATAAAGATGATTGAATAGCAGATAAAGATGATTAATGATAACAAGCAGATGTCAAAGCAGCGGTGGAGAGAAATAAGAGCTGGGAAAGAATAGGAGAACTGGAGAAGAAGAGAGAGTGATAAGACAGAGAGAGAGGAACGAGGAGGACAGAGAGAGAGGGAGAGAGGGAGGACGACAGAGCCAAAGGGAGAATCCCACTAATGAGCAACAGATGTCTAAACGCAACAGACCTAGTCTCAGTTTTATACTGAAACAACACAGCAGTCAGCTGCACACACACACACACACACACACACACACACACACACACACACACACACACACACACACACACACACACACACACACACACACACACACACACACACACACACACACACACACACAGAGAGAGAGAAGCAGATATTCATAAGCAGATTTACACATGCAATCATACACATCATATCATATATTATATATTTTATAAATTCTACTATATATATTATAAATTCGCACAAACACACTGACACTGTTATGTTCATTCTCCTGCAAGTGCACACACATAAAGCAAACATATTAATCTGTACATATTGCACACACACACACACACACACACACACACACACACACACACACACACACACACACACACACACGTTATCATATCCATTAGTTTAACGTACAATCTCACAGTAGACTGACGTCTGTGACGAGTTGTGAGCTTGTAGATCGGCTATCTTGGGGGGGGGGCGAGACGCTGGCGAACAACTAAGTACAAACCAGGCGTTAGCACTCTCTTCTCCCCGTCATCCTTCATGTCTCTCAAATGACTCAAGTCAAATGGCATTGCTCATTTAGTTGGAGACGGATTTAAGTCCAGCCAGCGAAGCAGTTTCACATTTAAGTGATAACACATGAAAAGTGCAATACTGTGGATATTGGAGTGTGTGCGCTGCGGTCGTATAGGCACGAGGCTGCAGGCCAACAATTTAACGTATCAGAGCAGTGGAATGGCAGCTCTGTGTGCTAAATTGGCCACAGTGCCTCTGGGAGTTGTGGACAGTGGTGGACAGTGGTGAGTACTGTACAGTGGTGGAAAAAGTACCAATACTGCAATATAGAAATACTCTGTTACAAGTAAAAGTCCAGAATTCAAAGTTTACTTGAGTAAAAGTACAAAAGTATTGGCATCAAAACTTACTTAAAGTAGCCTATACCAAAAGTAAAAGTACTAAAATGTTTGAAAATAGCAGATCTACAAGCTCACAACGCGTCACGATGCAGCGCGTTGTGAGCTTGTAGATCGGCTATTTAAAAATAGCCTACGTATAAAATAGGGCTAAAGTGGTTAATGTATGTTTTATAATATAATAATTTATATCTGAAAATTAGCTACATTTTCAAATAATTGTAGTAAAAGTGCAATATTTGCCTCTGAGATGTAGTGGAGTGGAAGTAAAAGTATTAGAAATTGGAAATACTCAAGTAAATTACAAATACCTCAACATTTACTTAAGTACAGTACTTAAGTAAATGTACTTAGTTACTTTCCACCACTGGTATTGTACTTAAGTAAAACATTTTGAGTATCTGTACTGTTCTTTTAGGATGACTTTCACTCCAGTACATTTCAAAGACAAATATTGTGCTTTTGACTCCCCACTGCATTTCTAGGAAGGGGAAAAGTACATTATGGACTAACCACTGAAGCCGTATTTCAAATAATGTAAATAGCCCAACTACAAGCTCACAACGCGTCACATGTAGATCTGCTATTTTCACTAGTATAGGGTTTTTTGTACTTTGTAATTTGTACTTCTGAATAGTATTTTTAAAAGCTTGTATTTGAATACTTGAGTATTTTCTTAAACAAATACTTCGCTTTAGAGTAGAGTTCATCAGTAGGCTATGTACTGTTCATTAAATGCACTGTTCCGTCCAAATAAACAAATAAAGTACCAATACTTATAAAAAATATATGTATAATATATGTATAAAAAATGTCCACCGTGATCCAATTCACGCAGTAACAAAACAACATCTCAAAAAGAAAACGAGTACATTTTGGTTCACACCACCATCGGTTCTCAATCACAAGAACATGTTACTGCCAAGTATGAGGTTTTGGGACACAAACTTGCTTTGACACGTGGTGCAGTGACAACCCAACCCAGTAATCCTGAAGACAGTCCCCTAGCACCACAGGCTAACCAGGGTATAACAGCAGTGTCTTAATGACTTGTCAGTGGAATGATGTGTGTGTGTGTGTGTGTGTGTGTGTGTGTGTGTGTGTGTGTGTGTGTGTGTGTGTGTGTGTGTGTGTGTGTGTGTGTGTGTGTGTGTGTGTGTGTGTGTGTGTGTGTGTGTGTGTGTGTGTGTGTGTGTGTGTTGTGGTTGTGTGTGTGTGTGTCAATACTTTACTGGAGAATTTACAATACTTTTACTTCTACTCCACTACATCCAACAGACAAATATTGTACTTTTTACTCCACTACAATTATTTGAAAACTTCAGTTATTAGTTACTTTTCAGATATAAATTATGATATTATGAAACATACATTAACCACTTTAGCCCTATTTTTTATAGGCTATTTGAAAATAGCCGATCTACAAGCTCACAACGCGTCGCGTTGTGAGCTTGTAGATCTGCTATTTTCAAACAGTCTAGTACTTTTACTTTTGGTACCTTAAGTATATTTTGATGCCAATACTTTTGTACTTTTACTCAAGTAACATTTTGAACATAGGCCTTTTACTTGTGCGCGCGTGCCCGTGTGCAGTCTGTCCTAATAAGGATGTAGTTGGTGAGCAGTGCAGATGGTATGTTTGTGTCCTGACTTGTTCCTCAGTTGCCCAATTGCCTTTCATCCATCTTTCTTTCTTTACCTCCATCTCTGTCTCTCAGTGTTTCTCTCTTTTCTCTGTCGCCGTCTATTTCTCCCTGCCCACATCTCTTTTTTGTCCCTCCCTTTGTCCCTCTCTTTCTCCCCTGTGTCCATCCTGCACAGTTTACAGCTTTGTTTTTCCCCTGTGACACGTTGGCTCCACAGAGAGAGAGAGAGAGAGAGAGAGAGAGAGAGAGAGAGAGAGAGAGAGAGAGAGAGAGAGAGAGAGAGAGAGAGAGAGAGAGAGAGAGAGAGAGAGAGAGAGAGAGAGAGAGAGAGAGAGAGAGAGAGAGAGAGAGAGAGAGAGAGAGAGAGAGAGAGAGAGAGAGAGAGAGAGAGAGAGAGGGGGGGGGCAAGCAGAGGAGGGGAAGGTGGCTAGGAGGAGAGAGAAAGAGAAGGAGAGAAGGGAGCAAGCAGTGACAGGAGTAGAATAGGGCAAGGGAGGAGAGGAAGGGGGCCGGTGAAACGGATGAAAAAAAAGAGATACAAGAGGGTATGGGGGAGTGAAAGGTGCAAGGAGGGGAGACGGGTGGAAAGAGGAGGAGAGAGAAGTGGGCATGAAGGACGGAGAGGAGGAAGACAGGAGGTTATGGAGAGGTGGTGTTGAGCAGAGAGATTTGTAACTGTCAGGCAGAAACCTTGTATTTCCATACTTTATTTCATCTTTTTATGTTTTTTTGATGGAGGGAGAGAGACAGGAAGAAAGATCTTAAGAAACTAAGGCTGTGGTTTTAAAAATTATTTTATGCACCAACGTGTATATTTTTGGCCAGAAATAGGGTAAAACTACCAGGTTGTTCTTAAAATAGGCACAGCACAGGGTTTCCATAAACCCAAGTGCTTAAAATAGGTTGCAAAATAAAGGGATGGAAAGAATTGTGGCCAGAGAGTGTGTTTATGCTCTGTGGAAGATTCAAAATTATAATAATTCCCTGACTCACACAGCCTCTGTGTTATGCCAGTGAGCTGTAAGGCAGTCAGAAGTACTGACAGAGAGGGAACGTCCGTAGATGGTCATCTAGTGTGTTGACCACGTAATCACAACGTCCCTGGGTCGACTACAGTCGCATGTCGTTCTGTCTCTCTGCATCAATATCATATCATGAGATATGATAAGTTATCATATCATGAGATATGATAAGCAGTGGTGGAAAAAGTACTCAAATGTCTTACCTAAGTAAAAGTATCAATACTGCAATGTAGAAATACTCTGTTACAAGTAAAAGTCTGGAATTAAAAATCTACTTGAGTAAAAGTACAGAAGTATTGGTATCAAAATGTACTTAAAGTACCAAAAGTAGAAAGTACTTATTATGCAGAAGGTCCCATTTCAAAATCTACAAAGTAACTAGTAACAAAAGTTTTCAAATAATTGTAGTGGAGTAAAAGTACAATATTTGCCTCTGAGATGTAGTGGAGTAGAAGTAAAAGTACTGAAAATTGGAAATACTCCAGTAAAGTAAAAAATACCTCAAAATTGTACTTTAGTACAGTACTTGAGTAAATGTACTTATTACTTTCCACCACTGAAGTTATCATTTCATATTGTCGCTGTCGGGAAGTAATCTTGTAGTCTAAAACCGTTACATTTCAGGGAATGGAAAAAACAACAACTTGTTAATACTTTTCATTTGTTATTATTTATTTTTTTTAAACACAGACTTAACTGCTTTCAAACTGGCGGCCCTATGTTGATCATGTTTTATAGGGTATTTGTTTTTTAAATAGCTAAAATAGCAGATCTACAAGCTCACAGCACATCACTTTTGTTACTATTGTGTGACACTCTCATCTAACGAAGTATAAAAAAGGGAATTAATTTATGAAAAAGCATAAAAAGATGCTTATAAGGTTTCTGGCCGACAGCGACGATATCATATCCTATCCAATCCTAAGCACGGTCCCTGCAAATGCATAGTATAACGTACCAACATTCAACTAGTTCCAAATAATGTAGCCCTATTGCAAAAAGCATGCAATACAGTGAAAAACTGTAGACATCTAGAGAGACACATAGACAATTACATAGCAGATGGGCAAATATTGGGGTGGGCAGACACACGTCAATCATGCAGCCAATAGCAGTAGACAGTTTATAAAGAGACATAAATGTACCTTTTTATACACAGTAAAACCATCAGTGTTCATTTAGCTCACAGTTAACAAGTTAAATTAACGCTGAGGATTTTACTGCAGCACTGTGTCTTATATGTAAATATATTGACTGTCTGTATCAGATGAGAATGATAGACGCACAGACAGACACATCAGAAAGACAACATTCCCTTCATTGGCTTCCGGTTGCTGCCTGCACCCAGTACAAAACACCATTGTTGGCTTACTAAAATGTTATTTAGATAACATGTTGTTAATGCTAGGTTCATTGTTTACCTGGTATCCTAGTTTCTTTGAGGCATTACATTGTTCCCTTTGTACTCTACTTATGGGTGACTATTTACCCTGTTGTAAATAGAGTTCATGCCTACTCTGCTTATTCCGATCTCGCACTTGTAAGTCGCAGTGGATAAGAGGGTCTGCTAAATGCCTATATTGTAAATTGTAAGGGCAAAAAGACACGCTGACAGACGCTGAGATAAAATATACACTGTCATAACCAGACGCACAGTCAGACACAGACTATGGCCTGTGTGCATTCATCCGGTACGTGGGTTTTATTGGTAAGACAAAGGGTAGTTATGCTGACAGTAACAGCACTATGTCTTTAGCACATTTAGCATGGTCTCTGAATAATATATGGGGCCATGTGTTTAATGTCATCCAGGTCTACTCTAAGTGCATGTGGCTTTAATGTGCCCGTGCTGAAAGGGTACAACAGTTTTTTCCATCTTCACCCCACTTTGGCAACAGATGAAAAAGGAAACTAGATTTGTTGGAAGGCGATATCAATTCCAGATACCCAATTTGTGCATTTGCCATTGTACGTGTGTGTGTGTGTGTGTGTGTGTGTGTGTGTGTGTGTGTGTGTGTGTGTGTGTGTGTGTGTGTGTGTGTGTGTGTGTGTGTGTGTGTGTGTGTGTGTGTGTGTGTGTGTGTGTGTGTGTGTGTGTGTGTGTGTGTGTGTGTGTGTGTGTGTGCATGCATGCCGTGTGTGTACAGTATGTGTGTGCATGCGTGTGCATGCGTGTGCATGCTGTGTATGTACAGTATGTTCGTGTGTGTGTGTTCACGTTAACGACAGCTGTTGCCTCTGTGATAAGAAGGTGATTTCCAATGTTTCCTTGACAACCCAAAATCACACACAACCCCTGTAATTCAACTGTTAGAGGGAGTGTGTGCGTGTTTTTGCGGGTTAGGGGTGTTTTGTGTGTGTGTCCATGCTTGCATGCATGTGTGTGGGTGCATGTTTTTGTGTGTATGTGTGGAGGCATGTGTGTGTGTGTGTGTGTGTGTGTGTGTGTGTT
>NC_137614.1:20334660-20337160 GCF_963280865.1 Gymnoscopelus braueri
ATATGTACAGTAAACAGTTCGAGGGGGGGGGGGGGGCTAGGCTTTCACTTTTACAGGGGCCAGTTTCGAATTGCAGCCACCTGCAGGTACTCTTTTAGAGCGGTTTTGCAGGAACACAAACAGAGAGACACTAGTGCAGCACCTAATACGGATGCACGTGCACATGTTGTACACAGTGATACAGACAGAGGGAGGGAGCTTGAGTTTGAAGTACATCAGACAGTGTAAGTATTGTTATTGGGGCGTGCCTCCTGGACGGTACAGTATCATACTGTTAAGAAGAAAATTATGCCACTCTGCTCCTTCCTGTTTCGATGTGTTAGGGACGGTGGGACAAAGGCAAATGCCGACAAAAGTTTAAAAAAGTGGTATTTAATTACGATGAACTATTATATAATTCAATGTCACCCCGTTATTCTAATACTCATCCATCCAGTAGCACAGAAATGGCAAGATTCCTCTGCTTGCATCAATTTTTCACCCCTGTGGTTCATAATTTGATCAGGTTTTGATCGGTTACGCACACAGGCCCACTCTCCAGGTGCACCACGCTGTTTTGCCCGATGCACTGTTTTGCCAAGTTATTTTTTTTGTGTGTGTGTGTCCATGCCTGTAGTGACATGTGTTGGTGTGGTCACCCCCTAAGGGGACGATCACAACGAGATGCGTCTCTACAGGTGCAGACGCTTCAGAAACATGTTGACATTCTGTGTCCACAGAAAGCTCTTTTTTTTTTGCTGCCAGCGCTACTGGTGTACTTGCCACTCTTGGATAAAAGAATTTGAGTACCTGTACAACACTGTGCCTTATGCTGAAAATATTTTAACTTATGTGCATCGAAAAAACATCCAACACTCATTATTGCAGTATGCTAAAAACTAATGAAATGAAATGAAATGAAATATCAATAATAATTAATAAAATAATGGATTGGCACAAAATTATCCCCATCAAATGTAAAAATGCTGCATGAGACAGGCATTACTAAGTGACCATAACCTAAATAAAATAATGGTTCTGGACATAGAACGTTTCCGCCTGACATCGAGAATATGCTATATCATAATGCTCAGCAGTTTGTAACAATTGATCCTTAGTATTCTGATCTAATACTCCTTCGTAAATAATTAATTTGATGCCTTTTAAAAATATTTAAAAAATAATTCACAAATGGGATCACTTACATTTGATGCAATTTGAATGCACATATGGACGCAAGTGAACACATGGAACTGACACCACACTGGATGCAAGCGTTCCCTCTGACTAACTGCCTAACCAGATCTGACTGAATAAATTCAACCCTGATCTTCATGTGGTTCCTGGCGGCGAGCTAGAGTCAGCTGGGATGGAATAAATGACCGTCAATTCTTTCGAATCTAGGGATGTGCCCCCAAGACAAATGCTCTGCTCTAACCACGGTCACCACAACACTACAGAACAGTCCAGCAAATCCCAAAGGGGAGAAGCTGTTGTACCTACACTACAGGGTAGTCTCGCATTGCCAGACGATCAGATGTCTTTGCCTGTCTCCGTCTACCAATTGTCTGGATACATTTAAATTTGTTTTATGGGCTTGGACGCCCCCATCTAACTTGTGTATTGTGTTTCCAAGTGAAACAGGATAAGGAGGCGGGACATAACGTTGAGCTGTGCATATCACAGCGATGAGAGTGGGGTTGAACAGCAGGGAACATCCACACAGGTGTGCAGGGATGTGCCCACATGTGTTAAAAACTGTATGAGTGTACTCTGTGTGAGGTATGAAGTATAAAGCTGTAGTTTATTGTAGGTGATTTCCCTGCTCTCTGATCTGTCCTGTAATCTACTGTAGTTGTGCCATCCTGCACAGTATAATCCTCAATGCTGATTTATTCAGTTCAGGTTAATTTGGTTCCGTTTTGAACACTTGAATTAACACTGAACATGTGACTGTGTGTTTTGCTGCAGGGAGCTGAATCAGTCACACAGCAGTCTGAGCATCCAACCACAGCTCTGTGTCACTTTGTGTGAGTCTGAAACCGATTCACTAAAGCACGTTCTGTACGTGTATTGTTGGGATGAAGTGTGGGTCAGGTGTAAGCACTGTACTCGGTGTATGTATGGGGCTCAGGTCGGAGGATTAGGTTGAAATACTGTTCAAATGCTGTTCTCAACCTGTTGCTGTCTTTGACCCAGTTTCTGTCAGACAGACCGCTGACCCACCATCTAGAAATGTAGATGTCATTTCCAGTGGGAAAGGTTGAAGTGGATTCCACATTTCCACTGGATTCTCTTCGTGTGTGTGTGTGTGTGTGTGTGTGTGTGTGTGTGTGTGTGTGTGTGTGTGTGTGTGTGTGTGTGTGTGTGTGTGTGTGTGTGTGTGTGTGTGTGTGTGTGTGTGTGTGTGTGTGTGTGTGTGTGTGTGTGTGTGTGTGTGTGTGTGTGAGGAAGAGAAGGAGAGGTAGATAGAGGGAGAATGTGACTTAAGCCGTGGTCATGTTGCAAGGTGTTATAATCC
>NC_137614.1:20339660-20347160 GCF_963280865.1 Gymnoscopelus braueri
ACACATGCTGTATAGTTATGTCATAACCCATACTGCAGTGGTTCTCAAACGTTTTAATATTGATTTAGCTGCGGACCCCCGTCTGAAAACATTTTATGCCAGGGACCCCCATACAAGATTTGTGTTATTAAAAATACTCCAAATGTTTCTATGTTTTTCAGGATTTTTGGAAAGTAGTAGTCCCCAGACCCCACTGTGAGAACTACTGCTATACGGCTAGAGTTGTCCAGTTGGACAATGACATGATAGAATGTTATTTAGATGGCATGTTTTTTAGACAGATGCTAGGTTCATTGTTTACCTGGTATTCTTTTAAGCACTACATTGTTCTCTCTGCACACCTGTAATAATAATAAATCATAATAATGGCCCAGATTTATATAGAGCTTATCTAAGTACCAGTAGAAGAAAGAATTACTGAAAATTGGAAGTTCTCCAGCAAAGTAAAAATACTTCAGAATTTTACTTAAGTACAGTACTTGAGTAAATGTACTTAGTTACTTTACACTACTGGGGAGGGGGTATTTTTGATAATGGTTGGGAAGTGCATTCCAGAGGGAGGGGGCAGCAACAGAGAAAGCCCTGTCTCCAAGAGGTTGGCTTCACTGGACCTGAGGGAACAGAACGTGTGTGTGCCTATTTACATTGTTGTTTGTTGACTAGAGTTCATGTTTACTCTGCTTATTCCTATCTCGCACTTGCTCTGGATAAGAGCGTCTGCTAAATGTTCCAAATTATACATATGTAATAAAACTAGTAGTCGTTAGAACACAACACAACACAACACAACACAACACAACCAAAACAAAACCTCCTGAATTGATTGCCTATCAATTCCAACCAGCAGAAATGGAATGACTGAAGTTGGACTTGGTAGCCATGCTTAGTTCAGGTTTTACTACATTGACAATTAATGTGATTATTATTATTTGATTATCTAATATATGGTCAGTGCATATAAAAAAATCCACTTAGGATAGCACTGTTTCCAATGTGGTCTCACAAGTATCTTAAGATCATGAGTTTGGTTCACTGTTTTTGAAACAATGAAACAAAGACTCAGAGTACTTAAATGCTATTGGGTGATGGAGCCCTTATCTGGTTCAATAGCAGAGGTGCTGTGTTAAGACAAAAGGCCATTGTAAGGAGTCACAGTGGCAACTCTACAGGCTATAAAGACATCAGACTGCTTTACAGGGTAGTCAGTAGGGGTGTGTGATCAATGGGTTGATTTCTGTCTCTCTGTCTCTCACATCAGTGTTGCTGGATTTTGCGAGAGAACTAAGCAACCAGGTCTTTGAACACAAGCCCAAAAGAAGCGACTAGGCCTCATGAGCACTTTAAACCTATATACGTCGGCTCACAACGCGTTGTTTGTAAATCTGCTATTTATAAAATATGAAATATTTGGAATATTTTTTGAAACATTTTAACAACACAAAACTTGTATGGGGGTCCGCAGACAAATTCATAATTTCCTTGACATGAGAATGTTTGAGAACCACTGCATCAGGGAGGAATTCCAAATAAGCAACTACACTTTAGAGACAAGCCCAAAAAAAACACAAACCACCACTACCAATATTTACAAGCAACTTTACAGAAAACCAAGCTCAAAGTCGCTTATAATAAGCAGACATGGCAACACTCTCGCTCTCTCTCACACACACGCACGCACGCTCGCGTGCGCACACACAGACACACACACACACACACACCCCATGCTGAACATGAAGTACACGCACACAGACACATGTATGCATGTCTTTACAAGGTATGCATACACATACTGTGTACACATACATGTACATACATACTGCCCCCATGCTAAACATGAAAGCAAGAATGCATCGTATGGATGAATACATGAAAGCAAGTTGTAGTACATGAGAGTACGCATACCTACACACACATTCCTACACACACACACACACACACACACACACACACACACACACACACACACACACACACACACACACACACACACACACACACACACACACACACACTGTCACCAAGCCCCAAACTATCTCACCATGGTGGGGTTCCCATAGAGACACACACAGGTCAGAGGTCACACACTAGGGGGCTCACTGGAGCGTGTGTGTGTGTGTGCGTGTGTGTGTGTGAGAGAGAGAGAGAGAGAGAAAGAGAGACACCATCTTTTTCCCAGTTGTCTCACTCCTTTGGTCCTCATTCCATTGTGCAGGGCTGTGCCTGGCAACGCTGGCAGCCCCACACGCACGCACACACACACGCCTATTACACTGGATATGTTTAAAATGATGTGACATGGCCTAGAATCACGTTGAATGAATCGCATTATCAAACTATGATGAAATCGAACCTCAAATGGAACACAACTCAACTGCATTTTTATTGTCACAACACAGGTTTACAGGTGTAAATGATAGATGTTACTTTACTATATATGTCGGTCACTTGTTCACGTCATGTTTTTGATACTAAGGTTTGTTTTTATTGACCACAAACGTTAATAATGTTATTTAGATAGCATGTTGTTTAGACAGATGCCAGGGTCATTGTTTACTTGGTATCCTAGCTAGTTTCTTTGAGGCACTACATTGTTCTCTCTGCACTCTACTGGTGTGACTATTTATTTTGTTGTTTGTTGACTAGAGTTCATGCTTACTCTGCTCATTCTGATCTCGCACTTGTAAGTCGCTTCGGATAAGAGCATCTGCTAAATGCCTGAATTGTAAATTGTAAATGTGGGTGAAATTCAACACACAGTATAGAACCTGGCAACACGTTTTTTGTTGTATGACTGTTTTCGCTTACATGGCTTAAACCGACTCTTGCGATAGTGATATCGCGCAGCACGTTTGTGTTGGTTATGAATAGCTGACCCGGTGTTAAACTCAGATACAGAATGTGTACAGCAGGGATGAGGTAAGCCCTCATGTTGTCTAAATGTATGCCAATTACCCTCTACTGTACAGTGTCTTATCAGCTCCGCTGTCCACACGACCACAGGGATACTCTAATCTGCTCATCTCTCTCACTACACAGTCAAATCTGCAGTGTTCATTTAACTCTGAATGTACAAATGTACAAAGAGTGTTAAAAGGGGAACGTATTTAATTACATCAATATTGTACTCTCTCTCTCTGTGTCTCTCTCTCACTGTCTCTCCCTCTCTCACTGTCTGTCTGTCTGTCTCTCTCTCTCTCTCTCTCTCTGTCTCTCTGTATGTATCATTACTGTGTGATCTTGATCCAAGCTGTCCCTGCTATCTAAATAGAAACACATAATGCGTGAGTGATCCTGATCTTCAGGTCAGTGTATGGTTTCAATAGAGCCCAATTTAAGCCCTGTTACTGTACTTCATCACGTCACCACCGGCCCAGATATAGCCACGTCTGGACTGGAGACACACACACACACCACACACACACACACACACACACACACACACACATGCATGCACAAACACACACACTCTCTCTCTCTCTCTCTCTCTCTCTCTCTCTCTCTCTCTCTCTCTCTCTCTCTCTCTCTCTCTCTCTCTCTCTCTCTCTCTCTCTCTCTCTCTCTCTCTCTCTCTCTCACACACACACAAACTGTGCACACATAGCGAGACCGAGAGATTGATTGATAGATGTCTTTATTGATTACATGTACATATAAGCTCGAGAGCTTATTTGTGTGTGTGTGTGTGTGTGTGTGTGTGTGTGTGTGTGTGTGTGTGTGTGTGTGTGTGTGTGTGTGTGTGTGTGTGTGTGTGTGTGTGTGTGTGTGTGTGTGTGTGTGTGTGTGTGTGTGTGTGTGTGTGTGTGTGTGTGTGTGTGTGTGTGAGAGAGAGAGAGAGTATGAGGGACCAGTACACAGTCAATTTCACCCTGACAGTTCTAAAGTGAACCTTACGGGCAGAAGAGAGAGAGGGAGGCCAGACAGAGAGAGAAAGAGAGGAGATCTGAACAGTTCAGTTCCCGTCTCTTTCCACTCCCCTCATCTTTCCTCCCACCTTTCCTCTCCTCATACCCCTCCCCTTCCCTCCCTCTCTCTCTCTCTTCTCCTCCCCTCTCCCTCTCTCTCTCACATACGCTCTCTCTCTGTCTCCACTCTTGAATTAAGTCCATTATTCCTGCCTGTGTTTTCCCTCTGAGCACTTCTACCCCTCTCTCCACAGTTGACTTTACATAGTGGCGCTGTAACGCACACAGCAAGCCGTTCACAGGAGCTGGTGTGTCTGTGTGTGTGTTTGTTTCAGAAGAGTTTTGTGTGTTTTTTTCTAAGTGGAGCCTCAGTGTGACGGTTGCGTCCAGCGCAGCTGACTAGACAGGGGAATAGAGGACTCTTGCTGCGGGCTCGTTTGAACTCGCAGACCGGCTGCTGCTGTGGAACTCTGTGGACCTTTTGCCCTGAAGGCAGACGTTGTTGAGACTGTTCTCTGTCTCTGTCCCCCGACCCCTCAGGCACAGTTCTCACCACTGGAATTATTGGAAGTGCAACAATTAGAGGTTTCCTTTTCCTTTTTCTTTTACAGCTTCTGTAAATTGCAAGACTTTTTTCCCTGCCTTGGCAGGTGCTGATTGGTCACACGCTCACAGTGTCCTGAGTGACATTCAAGTGTTTAACTTTTACCTTCAAGTAGTTTTTTTTACTAACTACTAAAAGGACTTTGGAGTGCTGTCACTTTGGATGCAGATTTCATCAGACATGCCTGAGCCTAAGAATGGGTGTTTTGTGGGAACATAGCACTGCATCTTCGAGTGAGTGAGTGAGTGAGTGTGTGTGTGTGTGTGTGTGTGTGTGTGTGTGTGTGTGTGTGTGTGTGTGTGTGTGTGTGTGTGTGTGTGTGTGTGTGTGTGTGTGTGTGTGTGTGTGTGTGTGTGTGTGAGTGAGAGAGTGTGCGTGTGTGTGTGTGTGTTAGTGCGTGTGTGTGCGTGTGTGCGTGTGCGTGTGCGTGTGCGTGTGCGTGTGCGTGTGCGTGTGCTGTGTGTGTGTGTGTGTGTGTGTGTGTGTTGGTATGGGTGTGCTTAAAGCACTCTTAAAGCACTCATACACTGAGTAAATGATAGTGAAAGAGTGTGTCTGGTATGGACTTTCAGTCATTAAAAAAGGAACTTGAGATCTGGTTTACCTTCTGTCCCATGCTGGACATTCTGTGAAATAACGCAGAAATAAAAAGGAGTTGGTGGTTGTAATCAGAACCATGACGGGCTCAGGTGGACACTGATCCCAAATTGGAACGCTTGGAACTCTTTTGGAATTTAGTCGCCCTGGAGACACAAGGAGCGGTGAGTTGCCTTTCTTCTCCTGTCAGGAGATCATCTCACTTTCTACTTCTATCCTATTCTATATTATTCAGTATTAACCTGCATTGTTCCCACTAAACATCAGTGTATTACTGTAAGTAACTTAACGAGACAAGTGTAACAGTTGTGATGACAAGTAAAGGGCAAGTGCACGGGACAGCGTTGGAATGATGACTGAGAAATGTGGAAGTAATTCACAAATCCCTCCATGCACTGAAAGAACATATTTGGAGAGTATGCAGTAAACAATAATCTTCATTGAACTGCTACTGTATATAAAATACTTCAGTCATTACATCAATTGAGTAATTTAAAAATTGAATATGTGTAAGAGAAAGAGAGAGAAAAAAACCATCATCATGCCACTGTCCAAAAAGATCTAGATAAGTTTTGCCTCGTTTGGAATCTGTATAGACAGCTGTAGTATCAGCTCTGGTCTCAGTTTTGTTGTTATATCAGATTTTAGATACTGCAGTAAGCCTAAACGTCTTTCTGAACGCATGGATTCCCTCTTGAAGATACCGCAGTGAACGCAATCTGTTATCTATCCTGCAACACAGTAGAATCCTCAGTGTTCATTTAGCCACTTGTAACTCTGACAGTACAATCCTGTCCATTTGTATACTCTCCGAGTTAAATTAGGACTGAGGATATTACAGTGTATATTGTCTGCCTTTAGTACGGTGGTAGTGGAGTGGAGTGAAGTGCCTTGGACACCGTGGAGAGTCAGTAGTGACATGAGTCCATTGTAATGCACACAGGGGAGTGAGTTGTGTCTCTCTGTTTGGACAGTGTCCATCCAGGGGACTAGAGGTTCTGATTAACCAGGGTGTTCTGGTTTGAACAGGGCCAGGTGGCTCTCTACCAGCTACCAGCAGAGAGCCTTAGCTTTTATTGGCTCCAACATTGATTTACATCAGTGTGTCTCATGTCTCTCTCACAGTGTCTCTGGCTCTGTGTCTGTTTCTGTGTCAGTCGGTCTCTTTCTCTCTGTCTGTCCCCAATCTCTCTGTTTGTTTGTCCTAAGCTCTCTTTCTGCCCCCAATTCTCTGTCGCTGTCGCTGTCGCTGTCTCTGTCTCTGTCTCTGTCTCTGTCTCTGTCTCTGTCTCTGTCTCTGTCTTTGTCTTTGTCTCTGTCTCTGTCTCTGTCTCTCTGTCCCTATCTTTCGTTAGTCTGGTTAGAAGCCTACATGGTTTCCCCCCTAGCGCTCTTACATAACACCCTGCTCTCTTATTGCATTGTTCTTATTATTGTTACTATTATTTATAATAAAGTCCTTGGCAGTACTTGTCATTGAGTCAGGAAATCCATACGGGACCCAGCAACGGGGGAGTGGGGGTCTTTGTATTGCCAGTAGGTCTTAATTACAACACCCTCCCTGCAGCACACGCACACACACACAACACACACACACACACACACACACACACACACACACACACACACACACACACACACACACACACACACACACACACACACACACACACACACACACACACACACACACACACATTAACTTTAATTATGAATCTGTTATCATTAATCAATTTTAATTACAATCCTCATCCCTGTTACAGGTAATATTTCTCATCTCCATGGAGTCCATGTACTTACAAACTCGGCAACGGCTCTAATTTAGCACAAGCAGAGAGGACACGCAGTAGGATTTGGGGGCTTTTAGCTCTGCGTGTGCCCTGCTCTCTCCCATTTCCATAACTTTCCATTAAGAGCCATGCTAGATGCATGCTATTGGGGATGATTTAGCCTCATTGAGAAGTACTAGCTGTGGGTTAGCGGGCTGGCAGTGTTTCTATCCAACATCCACGGCCAGATGGCGGTTTACCAGCTACCAGCAGGATGGAATAGCCTCCCCGGCTCCTTCATTCCGTGTGTGTGTGTGTGTGTGTGTGTGTGTGTGTGTGTGTGTGTGTGTGTGTGTGTGTGTGTGTGTGTGTGTGTGTGTGTGTGTGTGTGTGTGTGTGTGTGTGTGTGTGTGTGTGTGTGTGTGTGTGTGTGTGTGTGTGTGTGTGTGTGTGTGCGTGCGTGCTTCATACTGAGCCAGCCTCTCTGTCCCTGCCTCAGCCTCTCATTCACCTCAACATGCCCCGTTCTCTCTCTCTCTCTCTCTCTCTCTCTCTCTCTCTCCATCCATCTCTGTCAGTATACTCTGCCACACTATTCAACACACACCCAAACCTCTGTGCCCCCGGT
>NC_137614.1:20353870-20356370 GCF_963280865.1 Gymnoscopelus braueri
AGGAATGCATGACGAAATACAATTCTATAAATAGGTGTGTCACTTCAAAAAAAACGTTTACGTTTTTGAAGCGAGGTAAGACAGGATCAATCAGTCTTGATTGGAACAGTATCTTCTAGTCCAAATCACCCGTCCGTGCGTGTGTGTGTCCCTCTGAGAACACCTAACATTGGTCAAACAAAGGCGCAGAAGGCCAAAGCTGATCAAACACACCAATCAACTGCTGAAACTGTTCAAAACATATTTTTAAACATTAGAAGACAAAATATGATTTTTAAATCATTTTTTTTTTAATAAATATTTCTTTAACATACACCTTTTTATTTAACTACAGTATATATCTTTTACTCTACTGTATCTCATTAGTTATTGCTATGATAATATAATTGCTATAGTCTGCTGGCGGAGACTTGTGCTCCGAGGAGCACATTTTCTAGTTATTATTATTATTATTATTATTATTATTATTGTAATGCGTTGTCTGTTTTGGTGGTGTTATGTTTTTTTATATTATACACTGTACTGTCTCTTGTCTTGACACAAAAGGTAAAATGAAATTAAAATGTATTATAAACACTATGACTTCAACAACGCCATCAGAACTGCTGGACCACAGAGAAAATGGCCAAAGAGGATGGACTTTATTGCTGACTATTGAGGATGAGAGAATGATACTGTAAGGACGACTTCACCCATTTTTTTTCCTACTCACTCTGTGTCACAGAGAAGGGCTGTGGACAGTTCAGAGACCTGCCTACCAGTGGCAAATCTGTAGGCAGGTTTGGTCATTTCACAAGAAGATTTCAAATTTAATTTAATTTAATTTATTACATTTATTAATGCAAGAAATACATGACTTGCGTGCGTGCGTGCGTGCGTGCGTGCGCGTGTGCGCGTGTGTGTGTGTGTGTGGCTGGGTGTGTGTGTGTGTGTGTGTGTGTGTGTGTGTGTGTGTGTGTGTGTGTGTGTGTGTGTGTGTGTGTGTGTGTGTGTGTGTGTGTGTGTGTGTGAGTGGGTGCGTGCGTGCGTGCGTGCGTGCGTGCGTGCGTGTGTGTGTGTGTGTGTGTGTGTGTGTGTGTGTGTGTGTGTGTGTGTGTGTGTGTGTGTGTGTGTGTGTGTGTGTGTGTGTGTATGTGAGAATCTCAGTAGTGTGTGTGAGAGACAGTCACTATATGGCAATTTAGTGTAGTGGTTAGGGCATTCGCCTTGCAAGCCAGAGGTTGAGTGTTCAAACCTGACTCAGGGTAGACATTAGAATGGAAATGGAAATTCAAATGCAATTTCTCCAGGTTCCACCACATCAATTAGGTTCAGTACTGAGCCAATTCTCCAGAATCAAGGAAACCTTGTCATGTTGTTGGGAGAACTAGGTTCATATGTCTGTAGTAGTATTACATACAAGGTCATTACATTTATTTTATGTATGTCCAAATGAAGCTCGGCAATTGACATTGAAATCAAAGCATTAATCACAAGTAAGACAAGCGAATGCGGGAAGCAAACGTAGCTCGAAAATAACAATAAGAAGAATCGAAAGGAATGAGCAATTGTAGAGAAGTGGGTGGTACAGTTTTTGTCTTTTTTAAATTGTTATGTTTGTTTGTTGTGTTTTTTTTTTTTTTTGTAAATGTGTTTTGTCTTTGTAGTTTTAGTACAGTCAAACACTTAGTCTAAAAAGGACTTGCGGTCTTCTTTCCATTGTGGTCCTAGGTGTCCAATTCATCAACATATAAAATATCACCAAAAAATATATATATCATCACTACATAATAAAAAACACTTTATGTAGGCCTACAACGTAGAAAAGAAAGGGGAAGGGGGGGGGGGTGCCTGTCTAATGGAGAAGTGATGACTTGTTGCTGTTGATGTTCAATGTTGCTTCAGCAGCAGGGGTCTTCAACACGGGGTCCGGGGCCCGAAGGGGGTCCTCAGAGTTACTACAGGGGGTCCACAAAATCTCTTTTTGTATTTTTTACACTAACCCCATGCAGCATCCCTATTCTGGGGGTGAACATTCACCGAAAATAGCCGATCCACAAGCTGACCACGCATCCTGCTGCATATATGTGACTGAGTACAATGGTTTATGCCGCAAGTGAGCATTTTTCATTTTTCATTTTGAAGAAGATGTGCTCATTTGAATCTGGTTATCTATAATAGTGCAGGGGACTTCTGTCCTCTACATTAGAAGAGTTAGGACGTCACATCCTAGTATAGCCCAAATACCTATACTCAGCATGGGCCTTAGTGGCACACCTCGCTAATCACTTGCCTTCAAAACCATTGCCACTGGGAGTCTGGGTTCAACCCCCACTTAGGACAATATTTTTTCAAACAACCGCGGACTCTTTTTTTTCGCCGATAAAGTATAGTTTTGGACCATGACGGAGGCGCGTCGACTCAGCAGACCTTGAGGCCGAGGAATCGCGCCCGAGCGCCTCCAGGCACGAGTGCCCGCGACGACCGGCCGATGGTCTGCTAGTCGACTAAGCGCCGTCCG
>NC_137614.1:20361370-20436370 GCF_963280865.1 Gymnoscopelus braueri
CTGTGTAAAAGCTTTCCACACTGATCACTGAGTGTCCTCAGTACCTGCAAACCTCTGACGCTTCCACACTTCTGCTGTTCTGCTGGACACTGATGATAGAGAGAAGGAAAGATGAGTAGGCGAGGGGGAATGTGAGGTGTAATAGAGTAACGTGGGCCGCCTCTACTCAAAGACTTTATTGTTGTGGCTGAGTCCAAAAAATCTAAAATCTGTGTGTGTGTGTGTGTGTGTGTGTGTGTGTGCGTGTGCGTGTGCGTGTGTGTGTGTGTGTGTGTGCGCGTGTGCGTGCGTGCGCACAGTATGTGAGAGCATGTGTGTTGTCAGTGGTATAGTTTTGAATACAGGCTCATAAAGCTGGCTCCAGACCAATCCAAATCGGCCCGACTTTGGGCCGATTTGGCTTCGGGAAGCGTCGGCCAGTCGGTTAGGGGTCCGTCGGCCAGTCGGTTAGGGGTCCGTCGGGACCTTTTCGGCCGACCCAGAGCCGACCGAACATGTTCAGCTTTTTAGCCGACTGGCAGAGCAGTGGCAGTGACAACAAAGGGCTGTCGGTGTTGCCAGATTATGTGAGAGAAACAAGCGACCATGTCTATGAAAACCTACATTCACTGTTTCTCGTTGTTGCTCCCAGAGAGAGAGAGAGAGATTGATTGATTTGACCTAGTTTTGCGCAGTTTTGGTGCGCAACACAACCCTCGTTTAAGTGAATTGCTTTCACCTGCTGCTGCTGTGTGGAGCGCAGTGGTGGAAAAAGTACTCAAATGTTTTACTTAAGTAAAAGTATCAATACTGCAATGTAGAAGTACTCCGTTACAAGTAAAAGTCCCGAATTAAAAATGTACTTGAGTGAAAGTACAAAAGTATTGGTATCAAAATGTACTTAAAGTACCAAAAGTAAAAGTACTCAAATGTTTGAAAATAGCAGATCTACAAGCTCACAACGCGTCGCTTCGCGACGCGTTGTGAGCTTGTAGATCGGCTATTTTCAAATAGCCTAGGTATAAAATAGAGCTAAAGTGGTTACTGTATGTTTTATAATGTAATAATTTATATCTGCAAAGTAACTAATAACTAAAGTTTTCAAATAATTGTAGTGGAGTAAAAGTAGAATATTTTCCTCAGAGATGTATGGAGTAGAAGTAAAAGTACTGAAAATTAGAAATACTCCAGTAAAGTAAAAAATCCTCAAAAGTGTACTTAAGTACAGTACTTGAGTAAATGTACTTAGTTACTTTACACCACTGGCGGAGTGTGCGCTACAGGGCATATCTCCAAGCCAGGGTGACCTACCCAGGCTCATGAAATTCATATGCAGGCATAGTAGCCAATTAGAATGAAATCCGCAAAAACGGACTCATATACTGATACAGAACCATATATTGGCTATTATATTATGGCTGTCGGGTGGAAATCTTGTATGTTCCTTTTTTATTATTATTTAAAAACAATTTAAAATCGTGAAAATAGCCAATCTACAAGCTGTAATTATTAATAATTAAGAAATACTATATTTTAAAGAGTGAAAAATCAACTAAAGTCATTATTAGTGCAAGTTCATTCACATTTCATTTGAATGAAAATAACTTGTGGGTAAAATACATTCTGTGAATCTAATGTGATTAATGTGACCCCTACTTCAGTCAGTGAAGTCCAGGGCTGAATGTGACATATTGAGACCTATATAACTAAATATTGGTCATTTGCCAACACATTATTTTGTGAAATAAATGGGTTATATTTCACAGATAGTTATACTATTCTTATAATATATTAAAATACAATGATCCTTAACCTTCAAGTTAAATGCATTATTTCCGTGGACTTAAAAATCATTTTTGGACTTAAAAATCATTATTATTTTTTTGGATGGCCTTCCTGCCCTGGCAGGAAGACCGGGCAGGGCCTTTGTGCCCTCCAAAAAATTACAACACCAAAGGCCAAGTGGCCTTGCCCCTAAAATGACGAAATTCCAGGCTTGAATGCAATAGATGTACTCTGAGTCTGTTACAAGTAAAAGTCCAGAATTCAACATTTACTTGAGTAAAAGTACTAAAGTATTGGTATAAAAATTTACTTAAAGTACCAAAAGTAAAAGTACAGAAATGTTTGAAAATAGCAGATCTACAAGCTCAGAACGCGTGCATCGCAACACGTTGTGAGCTTGTAGATCTGCTATTTTCAAATAGCTTATAGGTATAAAATAGGGCTAAAGTGGTTAATGTATGTTTCATAATGATTTATATCTGCAAAGTAACTAGTAACTAAACATTTCAAATAATTGTTGTGGAGTACAAGTATAGACAATTGGAAATACTCCAGTAAAGTAAAAGTACCTCAAAATTGTACTTAAGTACAGTACTTGAGTAAATGTACTAGTTACTTACACCACTGCACGTCAGTGAAGAAAAAACGCTGGGAACATCCCTAAGTGGCTTTGCAGGGAAACAAGCCCAAAGTCGCTTATAATAAGCAGACCTGGCAACGCTGGCACGCTAAAAGTCAAATTAGCACATGAATGGCCAGTCGGCTGACAGACTTAAATGGTAACTTTTGCCAACCGAATACCAGTCTGTTGCAGTCTGGAGTAGTCTGCAATAGTCTGGACGAGTCTGTTTGGTGCGGAGTTGCCTTAACCCACTCAATGACCTCATTTTCAGATGGTGTGGTCATACTCACAACCATGGCTCAGGAGTTTTTCCATGTCAGCACCAAACGTGTCACTTCAAATTTCATACCAGGGCAATGCTGTTGAATGAAAACACATTTCATTGTGCACTTCACTTTTATGAAGGTTTTTTCTTTTACATTAACAAATCATGCTCGTTATTTTGTCGCCCCCTTAAACTAGCAGAAGAACTGATATTGTACAATTTCACTTCATTCATGAGGTCTTTGGTTTTGGCTCTAGAAAGGCATCCTGTACGTCTTCAGCTCTCCGCCTCTTAGATAGGACAGCACCTCACACCGGGTGCATTCATGTTCTTAAAGGTGATGGCACGTGACCTTCTGATTTGCTTTGTTAATGTAACGCCCAAAACACACCCATGGCTAATTAGGGCCCTTAGAGCCGGGCGCAGACACATAGCGCCCACATTTTAGCGTCCTGTGTATAGCACCATTGCGTTGGACACAACCCCACGGCCTAAGTTAAGACCAAGCGCCATGGTGTAAATTTAAAATAGGGGCCTTGTTTTACTGAGACAGATAGTACTGTAGGAAAGCTGAGGAAAATGTGGGTGAGGCACAGGAGGAAAGCTCTGACTGGATTTGTTCCTAGGCCAGGAGAGCTACAGTTTATTTGGTTTATCAAACCTATACTTAATCCAAAACCAGTTTCTCTCTTTCCCCTCCTCTCTGTCTCTTTGCGGTCTTCCTCTATCCCCCTCTTCCTCTGTTCCTGTGTGTCTTTCTGTTGCTGTCCATCTTACTATACTCAGTCCTTCCCATTTTGGCTTGCGATAGTAGTGTACTGTAAATATATACTGTACCTTTTTACATGATAGAATCCCTGCAGTCAACATGTGCTACTTATTATTTTCATTACTGTGTGTGAAAATGGCAAATAGTGGCTTTTGCCCATAGCTTAATTGGATTGAACCCAGTTATGCTTTAGAGTTACATATTATGTAACAGTGAAACGGTTCTATAGATCTGTCTGTAAAGATTCATTATGATACAGTTGTATATGGTTCTTTGTAAAGAACCCATCTGGTCCCAAATGAAAACTTCAGGGCCAAATAAGCTACAGACTTTTTGTTGTTGTTGATATAGAGCCTTTTTTGTTTCGACCGTGCATCCAGAACTCACTGGCTGTGGTTCCTTGCTGACAAAGCTACATTTATTGTTTTTCTACAAGTTCCAACTCACACTGCTGTCTAACAGCACTTAATTGTACACCCATCTACCCAATGATCCTTATTAATTTAATTTCATTAGCAGTCAGTAATGAACGGATCTCATCTGGTGACACCTGTCTGTAAAGACAGATGACAGAGAAAGAGAAACAGAGAGATGGATGAGGCGTGTGATGTACAGTTAATTTTTTTATTTATGTTTTTGAAATATAACCGATCTGCAAGCTCTCAACACATAGCATTGCAACAGTGCCTGTGGGATAGACTGAAAGGGAACAAGTGTGAGAGAGAGAGAACTGAGGGGAATGAGAGGAGAGGACATAAGCCACTTTCAGGTTGGCAGCGCCATAGAGTGGGTTCTTGTATCGGGTATATGGCACTAATTCATCATATCTCTAACACACACTCTGAGGTGTGTGTGTGTGTGTGTGTGTGTGTGTGTGTGTGTGTGTGTGTGTGTGTGTGTGTGTGTGTGTGTGTGTGTGTGTGTGTGTGTGTGCGTGTGCGTGCGTGCGTGCTGGATACTGTCCCTTGGTCCTGCTGTAATGTGAAGTGATTACAGTGTTGTAGCCATTATGGGGACTGGCATTAACACAGGCTGGCAGGGGCATCAATCTAGCCCACGCTAAATATACCTCCGACGCCAGGGGAGCACGCATGTGTGTGTGTGTGTGTGTGTGTGAATGTGCACATGTGCACTGGCACAGTCTCTGTCTAAACAGTCCGGCATGCATTTCTCTAAAAACTCTTTCTCCTTCAATCTATTTCAGGTCTTTCTCTCTACATTTTGGTAAACGGCAGCGGCCTTCACCAAGCAGCGGACACAACTCAGAACCCAGCGGACACAACTCAGAACCCAGCGGACACAACTCAGAACCCAAGGGACACATCTCGGAACCCAAGGGACACATCTCAGAACCCAAGGGACACATCTCGGAACCCAAGGGACACATGTTGTAGTTGACCACTGAGTGGGAGAACAGGTTTTGGACTTGAAGGCTGGAGTATAGGTCACTTTCTTCTCAAAGAGGACCAGTTGCTAAACAAGGCTAAGTAAAGCCAGACAGACTATTCTAAACGGGCCTGATAGAGAGGAGGAATCTGGACCGTCGAGGCCAAGATTATAAGACCTGCCTAAAATAAGTCCTGGGTCGAAAAACAGAAGTTAACGACGTGCCACATTGTGTGCAAACCTTCACATAGGACTAAACTAGACATAAAACGAAAACTACGGAAAACACTAAAGCTAGCTCTGTAACTGACTAGACTACACCGTAAACCTTAAGAAGGCTATCTCTGGTCAAGATGATGACTGTGATGATGATGGCAGTCATGATGGTGACCTGCAGCTCCCTGCTGCTGTTGGGCCTGGCCGCCGCGCACGCTTCTTCCAGCCCCGCCGCCCGAACCCCCTCTTCAGCCTCGTCCACATCCTCCTCATCCTCACCTCGCATGAAGCTGTCGTACAAAGGTAAGGCTGGGGCTGAAACGCCAGAGAACTGGAATGAAAGATTTGATTTGGAACTCGAATTTAATTGAATAAGCGATACTGAATAAATGTTTTTAAGGCTGCTTTCATTGTTCCTCCAGCTTAAGTACACAATCCACTTATTGTTCATTGGTGAAAAGTAGTGTTGGAGGCCTGATTTGGGTGCATTTGATACCCGTGCGGTATTTGAACTGGCACGTCTGAGCGTGTGTGTGTGTGTGTGTCCTTGTAGTTGTGTATTCGCTCATATTGAGGTGTTTGCGCTTGTGTAAATGGATATGTGTGTTTACAGTATATCAGATCCTCTTGGCAAACACCACTACCCTTAAGGAAAGAATAAAGAAATTAAATATATTCTTCCACACTCCCAAAACACTCTCCCTCTCTCGCTCCCTCTCTCTCCCCCTCTCTCTCATTCCGTCTCTCTCTCTCCCTCCTTGCTCCAGTGCACATAATAGCTGTTAAGTTGTACTCTTTTCACACATGCACATACACACCTACACTCCCAAACACAGATACCGTACTACACACACAAGCACAAACATACCAAAACATACAATCTATCATGGAAAGTGGGAGAAATCTCTCAATATTTGCACAGGCAATCACACACACTCGTGCATGTATGTGTGCATACATACACATACAGTACAGATTACACACACACACCAAGACACACTCAAAGAAATTGGAGAAAAATTGCCTATACACAGATACAGCTCACACACACACCAAGACACACTCAAAGAAATTGGAGAAAAATTGCCTATACACAGATACAGCTCACACACACACACACACACACACACACACACACACACACACACACACACACACACACACACACACACACACACACACACACACACACACACACACACACACACACACACAGCCTCGCTCTGGTACATGTGATAGTCAGCCATATCCTTTTTACAATAAACACCCCTGAACAGTAGCCAACCGTAATTTGTGGTTGCTGTTATTCTTGGCTGGGATTTCAGCCACACAAACACCACACTCACACACACACACACACACACACACACACACACACACGTGGCGGCAGAGTTGCGTTTCATCTCTGGAGTATTGTGAGATATAAGATGACGGCTCAGTGCCCGACACAACCACATAAACCAGCGATCTGTTCCATTTGCAAGAGCCAGCAATTACAGCCTTTACTAACACACCAAGGACTTACGTCTCTGTGAAGGCCCAACGCACCAATCAATTACACTGAGCCTTGTGTTTAGACAGAGGTAGACAGTATACATGTAGGAGACAGGAACAGGCTATATTTGTTGCAGAGAGCAGATCCAGGTCTGCACCTCACTGAAGCGCACTTCCGCTTCTATCTAGACTGCATACACAGTGGTAGGAGTCAAATATTTTAACTTCAGTTAGCACATGAAGTTGTTAAGACACTTTCAAAGTGGTCATCATCACTGTAGAAGTTTTCCTTTTTATGTTTTAGACATCAGCCATAAATAAGATAAGTTACTGTAAATAACTTTCAAGGTACTGTAAGATCAAGGCTGTCTCCATTGTCTGGTTTTCCTTTATATTCAAGTGAAGCACAAGCTGTAACAGAGTAGGCCCATATCAGTGCTTTCCAAATGTTTCCATGGCAAGGGCCCCCAATAGCCATAGCCTTTAGCCTGGATATTGCAAAATGGCGGGGGGAAAAAAACGAAAAAGAGAAAATGGCCAATCTACAAGTGCTCAACGCGTTGTGATGTGATGACGTGTTGTGAGCTTGTAGATCACAACTCTTTTTATAAATGCACATGCACCTACACTCACAAACACACATACTGTACACACAAACATACAATAATATACAATCTATAACATATACGGAAAGTGGAGGGAATCACTCGATATTCACACAGTGTGAGCAGTGTGTGTGAGCTTGCTTGCGTGCGTGTGCAACTAATGTACACACATCTTTTACACTTAGTACAAGTGTCGGCCACGTGCTGCGCTGGAATGTCTAACCCATTCTTTATACTTTGATTGATTGATTGATGTAGTTTATTTAGTAAGACATGAGAATAGTACATGACCGTACATAACAGTACATGGAAGTACAAATTCACAATACAAGGTCTACTAAACTGGAACTCTCATTAAGCACTAAGCTTGTTTAAGATGAGAACCCCATGCACACAAATCATGATGAAATATAAGAGGCAGGCAGATATACACACTACTATACAGAATGTCATACAATCAGCTTTCAGGTTACTGGTATGAAGAGAGAAAAAAAAATATATATATATATATATACAAAAGAGGAAAATGAAGGAGGGGGGGGGGTAGGGGGGGGTAGGTTAAGACTTAGACAGGGGCCATTTTCGAATTGCAGCCTCCTGAAGGTGTATCTTTAGGGCAGTTTTGAAAGTGAGTAGGGTTTTACACTCCTTTACTCCTTTTGGTAGGGCATTCCACATTTTTGATGAATAGCATGAGAACGAGTTCATTCCCTTAGTTGAGCCAAATCTGGGTTGAACATGATTTGTGGAGCTGCCTCTGGTGTTATGATCATGGACTGCATTAACATTTTGGAAGTATTTTGACAAATACAGGGGGATCCCAATGTTGTGGTGTATCTTGAAGACCAGGCCCATAGCAAGTTTCTGTACTCTGTCCTCAACCCTAAGCCATCCAATCCTAGCAAAATGAGCAGGGGTTAGATGGGTTTTGTGATTGAGGCCAAGAAGTAGCCTTACAAGTTTGTTTTGGGATGTTTGGAGCCTTGTTTTTAAGGCCTTGGCGGTGTTGTGATACCATGAAGTGCATGCATAATCATAATGACCTTGAATGAGGGCCCCTGCAAGAATTTTCAGAGTATTCTTACTGACTAGACGATCAATCCTCCACAAATAGCGTGTTGTTTGGTTGACATTTTTGATCAACAATAACTTTTTGCAACACATGTGTATTCTGCATCATATGTATCTCATTTTGATCAATCTTCTTCAACCTAAGCTAATATAGGGTATGCTATGCATGCTACCACTATTAAACAGACATATGTAATGAAAACGACACATCCATTTGAGCATCATATAAATGAGCTACAGTAGATATAGAAAATAACAGTGAGCAATGAAAGATGAGGTCTTGGTGGGATTCGATCCCAGGCCTGCAGGGAGCCATGCCATTCCAAATCCTGTGACTATTACATACTTCTGATGGCAACGCCAGGGCTTTTTTCCACTGGCTGGAGCTAAACTATTATAGCTTATGTCTACTAATTCAAAATGAACTGTCTTAGGTAGTGTTTTCCTCCAGAATGTGCTCTTGGCAGGAATGGCCGTGGCTGTGAAACAGCACTCCGGGCCTTGTGACACTAAAACTTTCCATTGAGACCAATAGGGTTTCATTACTGCTCGATGAGTTACAGGTCTTTATGAAGCACAGGCCTCTGCTGCCCACTGCCTAGCAGGAGAACTACTGGCCGAAGGGCACAGTTACAACTGAACTGGTAGTTTATCACTAAAATGAACAGTATACTTAGTGAACTAATCCTGATAGTTGACCGGGGTTCGGTGTACTGTACTTTGTTCGTTCCCCCCTACACCAAATCGCTTCCCTTCAAAATTAGCCGATCGACAAGCTCACAACTAGCTATACAATACCCCAGATCTATTCTTAGTGTATCTATCTATCGACAGTATCTATCTATCTCTCTCCTATCTATCTCTCTTATCTATCTCTGTCTGTCTATCTCTACAGTATTTCTCTCTCTCTCTCTCTCTCTCTCTCTCTCTCTCTCTCTCTCTCTCTCTCTCTCTCTCTCTCTCTCTCTCCCCATAGGTCGTCGAGCCCTCCAGCAGCATCTCCAATCATCTCGATACTGAATAGATATTTATTCCTCAATAAATAAATAATATAAATAGGAGTGAACTGCCATGTATCTTTTCGGGGGAAACCAAAGAGCGAATGAATGAAATGTGAGGTTTTCATTAGGGGTCTCCGTAGGCTTCCATGTTAGACCACATTAAAAACCAGGCGAGGGAAAGTCATTTTAAGTCATTGGTGCCATTCCTAAGGATTCGTTTGTACGTTAGAACAGCAAAGCTTTAACTTTTCACTTCTTTAACTTCATGTGACTTAGATTTGGGGTTTAGCTTGTAATGAAAAGATCAAATGCGGGTCAGTGGACTTTAAGTTAGCAGTTTTATGTTCTCATATAAATCCTGCTTTAGAAACCAACTGGCCTTGGCTTCGTTTGACAGAACATTCATATAAAGTTGTTCCATTTTTTCATTGGACATTTTGGGACATTTTTAAGACTTTTTATCACTAGATATATACGTGTACACATGCCAGATACATGCGTTCATACATTAACGCACACACACACACACACACACACACACACACACACACACACACACACACACACACACACACACACACACACACACACACACACACACTCTGACACTTGCTCACATTTATTTTCATCTTCACACCGATAACTAGTGCTCACTGCCTTCAATTAAGTATACAAGAAGCTAAAAATAACATTTAAATACACATACTCCCAAACTTTCCGAGACGAGCCTTTTGGCTAGTTGTCCACTGAATCTGGAGAGCTAAATCCAGTCACTGTGAGAGGTCCAGAGGCCACTGCAACCGTAGAATCACCATGGAAACATTAACTGGCAGGGCCCAAGTATTATTATGGGATGTCGGCGCCATCCATAGTGAATTGTTGAATGGTTGTGTGAATGTGTCACAGTGGTGGAAAAAGTACTCAAATGTTTTACTTAAGTAAAAGTATCAATACTGCAATGTAGAAGTATACTCTGTTACAAGTAAAAGTCCAGAATTCTAAATTTACTTGAGTAAAAGTACAAAAGTATTGGTATCAAAATGTACTTTAAGTAAAAGTACTAAAATGTTTGAAAATAGCAGATCTACAAGCTCACAACGCATCACGATGAGACGCGTTGTGAGCTTGTAGATTGGCTATTTTCAAATAGCCTATGTGTAAAATAGGGCTAAAGTGGTTAATGTATGTGTTATAATGTAATAATTTATATCTGCAAATTAACTTGTAACTAAAGTTGTCAAATAATTGTAGTCGAGTAAAAGTACAATATTTGCCTCTGAGATGTAGGGGAGTAGAAGTAAAAGTATTGAAAATGGGAAATACTCTAGTAAAGTAAGAATTCCTCAAAAGTGTACTTAAGTACAGTACTTGAGTAAATGTACTTAGTTACTTTACACCACTGGAATGTGTGTGCATGCTGAATAAACATGATCAAATTCCAAGTGATCGATGCTAGGAGAGACGCCAGTTTTGCATGATGTCTAATCGGATCTATTTTGATCTCTTCCAGAGCTGCAGCAGTTCCATGGAGTGCGGAGGTTCGAGCTGGAGCGCTCGTGCTGTTTCAGTGCTCTGCTGTTGGACGAGGAGAGGGGCCGACTCTTCGTGGGGGCCCGGAACTTCCTGCTCTCGCTTTCATTGGACAACATCGCAAAGCAGGAGCAGAAGGTTGGTGAAAGCAAAAGAGCTGACCAAGCAGCTTAGTGGAGTTTGATGTTTGATGACCTCGTGGAACCTGATCATAAACGAAGGGCACACAGTCAAATCCTCAGCGTTTCTTTATCCATTTGTAACCCAGAGAGCGTATAATGGACCCTTACGGGTCCCTTTGGTTACATCTATACACTGATGCTGCGTTCACACTAACGGCAAAGTGACAAGCTACAAGCCATTATCAATGGAAGCCAGCAACATGGAACGTCAAATTGACACGTGACACTTGATGTGCGACAAAAGCTACAAAAAAGTTGAGCGGGCCTCAACTATTTTCAGCGGTCCAGCTGAAATACAGTACTTAGCTTATTGTATAAGATGAATACATTGCCACTGAGAATGTTACTGTGTGTACTATTGTTGGTTGGTCTCACATGAAGGTACAGACAGAGAGAGAGAGGGATAATAAAAGAGTGTGAGTATGTGAAATATGTGGTTAATATAGTCAGAGTTAGCGATAAGGAGGGCAAGAAAAGAAAAGGAATCTGGGAAGGAATGTTGAGGTGATTTCTATCTGACTGACAGACTTTGATGGATATTTCTACCATCCAATCAGCATCAAGATCAGAGGTCAAAGGTTTTATGTAAAACTTCACTCTACACACACTCACACACACACACACACACACACACACACACACACCCACACACACACACACACACACACACACACACACACACACACACACACACACACACACACACACACACACACACACACACACACACACACACACACGCAATACTTGTGTTACAGATTAGATTTTTTCCCTTATCAAAGCGGGCTCTTTTAATACTGAGACACACTGGCACCTGACACATCACACTGGATTTTATATTGGCCTGACTTCGACCTGTTTGCAGAAATATGATCACGCACTTGCAGCCACACACTGATACACATAGACATAATGCTCAACGCCTTAAGTATACTGACATATGTGTGTACACAAGTATGGACTTGTGTGTGTCACACACACAACCATAACTGCATAATATACAAAGTACACCCTGCAAAGATAAACCTGCATCTGACAGTGTCTGCACAGACTGAATTATGAGTGTGGTGCGTCAGATTAGATTTGATAGAGCTGTTTGGTTTTCAGGTTTTGGAGTGCTTAATTTATGGTCGGGGCGTGCAGGTCCTTCTGTTTTTTCCCCGCTGGTTATGTGGATTTTAACTATGGTGTGGACATGTGGAGCGATGTGGTGTGCAAGTGTAGAAGCGATTAAAGGCTGAGGGGAGGAGAAATGGAGGAGAGGAGAGGAGGCCAGGACACGGGCAGAGTGACGATGCAGCCTTGTTGGCTTGCAGGAGAGAAGAATTAGAGGAGAGAGAGAGAGAGAGAGAGAGAGAGAGAGAGAAGTTTGAAGAAAAGTACAGAGATAAGAGGTAGAGAACAGCCGTTGGCTGAAAGAAGAGTTGAGGTCTTCTTACACAACATACACTTGGTTGGCTTGATTAAACAAGATCTTTCAACTTCTGAAAGTGGAACAAGTTGAATGAAGCTATTATCAGATACTGTATAAATACGGTCAGCATGGCCATCTGAACTTTGACCTCTGTATTCCAGATATACTGGCCTGCCCCTGTTGACTGGAGGGAGGAATGCAATTGGGCTGGCAAGGACATCAATGTAAGTAGACCTCTTCTCTTCTCTTCTCTTCTCTTCTCTTCTCTTCTCTTCTCTTCTCTTCTCTTCTCTTCTCTTCTCTTCTCTTCTCTTCTCTTCTCTTCTCTTCTCTTCTCTTCTCTTCTCTTCTCTTCTCTTCTCTTTCTCTTTCTCTTTCTCTTCTCTTTCTCTTCCCTCCTCTTCTCTTTCCTGTCAGAAACTCCCACTCTGTGTATAGTATCCTTTAAGCATCCATCCTTTAAGCATCAGTCATGCACTTCCCATCACTGGACATTTATTTTACATCACATCTGCTCACAGTTGAACAAACAGAAGCCTTTCCTGTGGGGGGTGTGTGTGCGTGCATGCGTGCGTTGTTGTGTGTGCGTGCGTATGTGCGTATGTGCAAGTGTGTGTGTGTGAGTGTAACTGTCCACTCCTACTCAATACAGCACAATACAACTTTACAAGTCATTAATCATGGGACTTCTGCTCACAAGTCCTGAACACAAAGTATAAATATACTGTTAAGTAACACACACTCCTACACCTACAGGACAGCTCTGTTTTTAAAGCTGTTCTGTGGTCAGAACACTCCCTTCCTTTGTGACTACATTGACAAGGCCTTTTCAAATGGAATAGAATGGAAAAAAGTGCCCTAGATTCACAGTGGGTAAATGTTAAAGACAGGTACACAGTAAAATCCACAGTGCTTTTATTTTTTTCATTTACATTTGTTTTACATTTACATTTATCTATTTGTAACTCGTGAGTTGAGTATACAAACCCTTACCAAGTGATTTGGTTACATTTGTACATTTGTACATTTTACAGTATACCATGGCATGCACCGTAACACAACATACTGTAGTCGATACATCACACAACGTGTTCCATGATGTTCCCAGTTTTGAGCATTCATACTTTCTGCGACTCACCTACAGCTTTGTCACAATTATGATTATTTGTATACATTTTTGTTATTGATGGAAGAACTTCTAGTTCAGACTGCTGACATTCCATGGATAGAAAGGCTTTAGTTTCCATTAACTTCCCACCAAATCCCCACCAATGATATCTTTAGAAGGCAGGTTTCTGTCCGCAGCCAACCTCTGAGACACAGAGCAGATAGATGTGATGCCATTGCCATCTTATACTGAGAATTAGTTAGGATATGAAGATAAGGTTAAAAATGGGTGTATATGGAGTGTTAATGTAACTCAGAGCATTAAATGAACTCTCTGGATTTGACTATTATCCACACTTTGTTATTATAAAGAGTGATGTTGCATGGAGGATGGTCAGGTCAGGAGCTAAGGGTTTGGCTGCCCTTGGCTGACCTAAACATAGAGCCTATAGACCACCCAGGACTATATTACACATAACCATCTATCGTGTGTGTGTGTGTGTGTGTGTGTGTGTGTGTGTGTGTGTGTGCGCGTGTGTGTGTGTGTGTGTGTGTGTGTGTGTGTGTGTGTGTGTGTGTGTGTGTGTGTGTGTGTGTGTGTGTGTGTGTGTGTGTGTGTGTGTGTGTGTGTGTGTGTGTGTGTGTGTGTGTGTGTGTGTGTGTGTGTGTGTGTATAAAACAAACCCCTCATCAGTGTGATTACACAGCTGTAACAGAGAGACAACGGCCTCCATTCATACATAGACTCCAGTTTCACCTGACCAGTAGCCTGTGTGTGTGTGTGTGTGTGTGTGTGTGTGTGTGTGTGTGTGTGTGTGTGTGTGTGTGTGTGTGTGTGTGTGTGTGTGTGTGTGTGTGTGTGTGTGTGTGTGTGTGTGTGTGTGTGTGTGTGTGTGTGTGTGTGTGCGTGCATGCTCGTTCAAGCCTGTGTGTGTGTGCTTACACGTTTCTCTGTGTGGGCGTATGTCACAGACTGTGTTTTGTGTCAGTTTTAAAGAAGAAGTGACAGTTGAGATGGGGAGTGGTGAAGAGAATAAATGACCTTTCTCCAGAGAGAGAGAGATAAACACAGGATGCGAAAGAGAGACGATAAAAGTAGAGTTACAGGAATTGAAAAGTACAATGTTGTGTTGAGAGGTCTTGTCTCCAGGTGGGGTTCTGTTACCGCCTGTGTGTTCTTCTATATTTATGTACTGATAGCCACACACACATCTCTAAAGTAGTGCATACATCAAGCTTTTTTGAGCTCTGGACCATTAGCATAGCCTATTTCGAAACAACCCTCAAGGTGCACCCCACCTCCTCACAACAGTATATGCATCATTGCTGTCGGGCGGAAACCTAGTGTGTCCAAAACCGTTCTTTTTTTATTATTAAAGCATTTTAAACTAGGTAAAATAGCAGATCTTGAAGCTCACAACGTGTGAAATACGGAGATACAAGCTTTCTGCCTGACAAGAAGGCATAACACAGTAATTTAATGTATTATTCAATAAAAAATGTCCCACTCTTTTCCTATTAGTAAATATTTTTTAGACATTTAACAAAGGTGCAATATTGGTGGTCTGTGGACCACCAGTTGAGAAACAGTGCTAAACAGACTATTATATCACACACACATGCATGCATGCACACACTGAGAACTTGGGTGACCTCACATTTGACCCTAATGTGTCTCGGCAGGAAAAGCCCTAAATCTTTCTCTCTCTCTCTGTCCGTCCCTCTCACAATCTTTTCTCTTTCTCTTCATCTCTGTGTCTCCGTTCATCACTCTTTCCCCGTCCACCTTCATACTTCTCTCTCTTTCTCATCCATTTTCTCCTTCTGTATCTCTCCTATGTCTCCCCCCTCTTTTGGATTTATTTTCCTCTCTCTATCACTCTTCTCCTCTACCCCACCTCTTCATCTCTCTCTCTCTCTCTCTCTGTTCTTCCCAGGCTCTTATACCTCATACCTCCTGTTGTTGGTTGTCTGTGAACCAGAAGTTTCTGTTTTTTACGACCCCTCCGGTCCATCCCTCTTCTTTCATTATTTGTGGCCTTCCGTCCCGTTCCACCCCTTTGTCTGTTTTTTTTTTTTATCAGGGAAAACAAAATGGCCGACCTTTTTAAGCCTTTCACAAGCTTTTTGTCTCATGAAAATAAAATGGAAAACACTGCACTCGACCTCTGACTCCCGCTGCCGGAGAGAACCAGAATTCTGTCCAACTCTCTGCACCCCCATGTCATCATCTCCATCTGTCTCATCTTCTTCATCTGTCTCACCTTCTCCATCTGTCTCACCTTCTCCATCTGTCTCTCACCTTCTCCATCTGTCTCACCTTCTCCATGTGTCTTCAACTTGTCTCTCCCTCTGTCTCTTTTCCAGTGTTTCTCACAGTCACAGTTGTGTCTCTCTCTCTTTCTCCATATTAGTCATATGCTGGTGAAGTTAGGCTGTTCTATAAGAAACAACTCTTTCTTTAAGCACTAAACAATCAACACACTGACCTGAGAACTGTGCCCGCATTCACACACTCGGATGTATGTATTACTTCTGCTCACAAACACACCACGGCTAATAAACACCTAATAATCTAGACATACTACAGACACGTTCACATGCGCGCGCACGCGCGCATGAGCCCATAACGCACGCGCGCACACACACACACACACACACACACACACACACACACACACACACACACACACACACACACACACACACACACACACACACACACACAATGATCACCTCATAACATTCAAATGGAGGCACATGCACACAGACCACAAATAAGGCCTGATAACATACACATATACGTTTATGCTAACACAGACATACACATAAACGCTCTGCCAGTAAACACACTTAACAATAGAGCCAGACACTCAGACTGCATCGCACTGCAGGGGGACTGGTTAGTCTACAGCTCTAACCAAAGCTCAATCATCTTAGAAAGACATTACCAATCTAAATCTAGATAAGGCATTTGAACTGGCATTGTTGAGAGAGTGGTAGCCATTTTTTTTCAATCCTCCAACCTGTCTCAAGATTATCTCTCGTAACCGTTGGTAACGTCAACGGCATGTCATGTCACATTGCATCATTGTATTGTATAATTCTGATTATTTAATTTATTATTATTATACATCAGACACACATACAGTAGGCCTACATACGTACAAATTCAAAATACAAAATACAATGTACCTGTCACAATTTAACCACTTAGTCTTGAACCCTAGCCTCCTTATTTTGGGGCGTTCATTCAGCGTGTTGTGAGCTATCGGCTATTTGCAGTGAAAAGATTTTGTGTAGACGGTAATAAGGAACGGATCAATTACAGAGCCCTGGGGGGGACCCCAGTCAACTAAGTGTATAGGTTTTAAGTGGTTAACAAATGCCCTTTAGTTATTTCCTTCTTGAAAATTATCCAAGGAAATCCAATCTTCCTTGACAAATTATTTTCTCTTACGATATTTGGCCATACTTTTGGCATTCAACCAACCACTTTGGCCAAAGAAGGGTCGTGAATCAATCATTATGTCAGGCAAAGATCCAGGCAGTTTCATTCTTCTGTACAAAGGCAGTGATCAAAGGCATTCCTTGGCTATTACAGCGCGCGGTCTGGTGTGTCTAATGGCTGGCTACCATACTGGGTACTACTGTGTACTACTGTTCACTGTGGATGGAGTTAATAATCTGTCATTTTGAACATAATTACTCATTAACTTTATTAAACGAATTTCCTGGCCACTCACGTTCTCAGGTACACTGTATGATACATTTGTACAATCACATAGTTACAAATGGATAAATGAACACTGAAGATTTTACTGTGCAATGTTGTACACAGTAGGTCAATCTCTCCATGTTTCTCTCCCTCTGTCTGGCCACCAACTCCATCTCTTTCTCTCTTGTCTCCGTCCATGTCTTTTAGTCTCTCTCTCTCTCTCTCTCGCTCCCAAGCGTAGAGCCTTTCACACACCCGTGCACACATGTATGCATATAACACTCAGCCGACATGGACATACACACATGTAGATGTGTGCACTCAACATGCTCACACACAGAGCCCCATTGTCTGGAGGCCCTGTCAGTCAGGCAGTCAGTTTATCGGACTGTTACATGCACCGGCCGAGCGTAGAACGCAGAGAGAGAGAGAGAGAGAGAGAGAGAGAGAGAGAGAGAGAGAGAGAGAGAGAGAGAGAGAGAGAGAGAGAGAGAGAGAGAGAGAGAGAGAGAGAGAGAGAGAGAGAGAGAGAGAGAGAGAGAGAGAGAGAGAGAGAGAGAGAGAGAGAGAGAGAGAGAGAGAGAGAGAGAGAGAGAGAGAGAGAATATGGATATGACAAAAACTTAAATCAAATGCATGAAAAATTCAAACCTGCTCCAATGATTACGATAACATGCTGGAAATATTGATGAGGAACGATTTGCACAACTACGGCAGAACATTTTCAAGTTATTTTTGATATAATGTTCACTAGTATATTTTTCACAGTAACCATTCCACATAAATGTGCTCTTTGACAACTTCTTTAAACATTATTTTTAGTGTTTCCCCCCAATGCCAAAATGACACAGGCACCAGAAATGTACTGGAAATTTATTTAATAAGTTCATACGTTGATTCATTTCTTGCTTTCCAAAATATCCCCACCACTAGGACCCTGCAGAATTCACTTTGGAGTGGTATTTCAATGTTTTTGTTTCAAACTGAATTCTGGGAATCGCAGTTCTAACAGACCTTAGGTAGACATTGTAATGATAACAGAGCTCGCAGAGGTCGCCAAATAAATACTAAAATGTTACATGACTTTAAACATGGATAGTATGTCTCTGTTTTGATGTGAGGCATCACCTTTTTGTGATCGGCTGAAGGCGCTTTAACTGTCTATTTCACCCTGACTGTGGAATCACCTTTGGGTCTGTGCTGTTGTGGCTTATATACCCTGTTTTTAAATGAATTCTCTAGTCTTAAAGAAGGCCGGATCCAAAACATTATCAAGTAAATGTATATTTCATGTTGCTAGTCATGTTGTTGATCTGCTCTATTCTACTCGTCACTCTGGATAACAGAGGTACGAGGCTAAAATGTAAGATCAAAAACAGATCATATTAGTAAAAATACAATATATATGGGTATATTAGAGATTGTAATTAACCACCTGAACCCTATTGTCCCTATTCTGGGCATGCCATAATAGCCAAACATTCTGCAAAAACAACAGATAAACAAGCTTGTATATCGGCCATTTTGGGCAAAGAGTTTGGGTATAGAGGGGGAAAAAAGAAGAAACAAGGAAGGGACTTAGTATACCCTTAGACCAAGGTCAACAAAGTATATAGGGTTTAAGTTTTTAAAGAAGAGCATTTATAGACATAACATTTATATAACTAGAAACATATATGGCATAATATAGAGAAGGCACGGAAGGAACGGAA
This sequence comes from Gymnoscopelus braueri, assembly GCF_963280865.1. Lineage (NCBI taxonomy): Eukaryota > Metazoa > Chordata > Actinopteri > Myctophiformes > Myctophidae > Gymnoscopelus > Gymnoscopelus braueri. Next base: position 20,380,227 of record NC_137614.1, read on the forward strand.
GTGGTGGGGGTGGGTAATGGGCATTTGTAGTGTCATGGTCATAGCCTGCAAAATGCTCACTCTCAGTGCTGCATGAACTAATGAGATACTAGCTGGTCAAAGGGTGACTGGTGAACCCATTAACACGCACACGCACACGCACACACACACACACACACACACACACACACACACACACACACACACACACACACACACACACACACACTGCTGTGCGCTCACGTGTGTCATCATTCACACAATTGACCTCCATTCTCCTCCTCCTCATGCACATCATCTGCTCTTTGTCTTTTGAAGCTATTTAAAGCTTTTTAACGTCTTTGTATAATGTATTTTCCCTTCTCTCCCTCCCTCCCTCCTTCCATCTCTCTTTTTCATCCTTTTGTCACATCAAAGGGATAGCTGAGTCAGGTCACTACCCTGCTGATGGCCTCACCTTCCTGTGTGCGCACACGTACACACACTAACAGATGTACTCAAAGACAGACTAGATTGGCCGACAAGTAAACACAAAGTCACACATGTGCAAACATGCTCACACACGCACACACACACACACACACACACACACACACACACACACACACACACACACACACACATGCTGGGGTTCTGTGTGCGCTCAATCTGCCTGGACAAACAGAGGTCTCTTCTGTGTTTGTCAACTGCTTAATTGGCACTTCGATTTGCCTAACACCATCACAGACACACACAAACACACACACTCGTGCATACACACACAAACACACACACTCGTGCATACACACACACACACACACACACACACACACACACACACACACACACACACACACACACACACACACACACACACACACACACACACACACACACACACACACACACACACACACACACACTTAAACATAGTCACACCCCAATGCTAACCCCCTGATGGCTTTCAAAGGCTGAAAGGCAGGCCTTTGTTCTAACGCAAAGAAGGGTATTGCGTGCATGCGTGTTTGTGTGTGTTTGAGGGGGGGGGGGCACAGGAAAGCCAGACAGACTCTCAGTATATCCAAAACACACACACACACACACACAGAGTGGGCAGTGATTTGATATCCCAATCTGCAGTTAAACAGTCAGGGGTCAGACATGTTTCTCTATTACCCTGCCCTCCAGTGGTCCCTGGGGGTCCAACATGGTGAAACCCGATCAGTGGACAGACAGATGTTACAAGGAGCCAAGGGTAAGACAGGGAGGGACATAACAACGGTTAGAGTAGAGAGGATGAAGAGGGCGGGGGGGCAGACAGGCAGGTGGACAAATGTCTGGACGGCCAGTTTGAGGAGGACAAACTGTACTGTACTTTACTTACTTACTTACTTACTGTACTGTACCTGTGCTGTACTGTGCTGTACATTTGATGCTTTGATGTTAGAATTATTACACAGATAGAGGAGAAGGTCAGAGAGAATGATGGAACAAGGCAGATGATGGAGGAGAGAAAGAATCATCAGGGTGGATCTAAGGTGTACAGAGACAGACAGACAGACAGACAGAGGGGAACCTCTTGTCAACCACTGAAGGAGAGAGAGAGAGAGACGGCCAGACGTTTCATATTATGATGACTTGTCTGGAGAAAGACATGTGCAAGAGAGAGAGAGAGAGAGAGAGCGGGGGTTGTGTAGAAGACAGAGAGGTAGGAGGGAGAACAGTAGTACACCAGAGAGGCAGAAAAACAGAAGTGGAGGTGCACCTTGTAGATTTCAGACAGACAGACAGTACAGAGACAGACACGTTAATGGTTCGACAGCCAGCCGTCTGGAGAGGAAAGGAGAGAACACACAGGAGAGGTTGAGGGGTGATGGACAGAGAGGTGTAAGGAGAGAATGAGTGATCCAGCAGTACAGTACAATCACCCCCCCCCCCCCCCCCACTCATCCCTGGAGGTCTGCTAAGCTGTAATCGGAGTCTGAGATGGACAGATGTGTCGGGGGGGTCAAGAGCCTGGTTGGGGTCTCGGAGGGTGGGGGGTTCGGGGACGGGGACGGTGGGACAGAACAGGACAGAGCTCTTCTCTTCCCTTTTGATCGACTTATAAAATTAAACATATTTCGTACATTTACAAAGGTACCATATATATTTTAAACATTCACCCATGTACCACCAGTAGACCACTAGTGGTCCATGGACCACTGATTGAGAAACAGTATTGTAGACTCAAGACGTCAGCTGACCTGGCATTGTATGACATTTATTTTTATGAGTACAGCTTGTGCCTATGACTATGTGTATAAATATGGCTTGATCTCTCTTTTGGAGAGAACTACTTCTCCCATGAGCTCATGCAATAAATGTCGAACTTAAAAAATGTCGAACTTAAAATAAGTGTCTCCGAGTCCTTCGGCCTGAGTGTGATTGATCCACAATTCAGTATCAATACTTACGCTTTGGACTGCGCCAAAGCGTGGGTATTGTGCCAACATTGGAGCAAAATACAAAATGAAATAAATCACACAATCTAAAAAGGGGGAAAAGTAACGGAGGTCACAGATAAAAGACAAAAACAAATTATAACAGAATGTAAGACGAGAGAGATCCAATAGATAAATCAGGACACAAATAAGGTGATTTACGGGAACCTTTCTGAACAGGTGTGTTTTTAGGAGTGATTTAAAAGACGATACAGAACCAGCTCGTCGGATAGTCTAGCAGCTTTGGACAGCAAAAGCTGTACACACATGTAAGCATGTGTGTGTACAGAGGGGACAAAGAGGCCATCACAACACTGCGTTGGAGCTGGTGGGAGTGTTGGTGATGTGGACTCTATGGTGTTGTCATAGACAAGCTGGCAGAGATGAGCGATGTGAGGAATGCACATCATTACACAGAGAGAGGAAGGAATAAAGTCAACACGCGGACACTCCTCTTAATGAAGATTGGAATCACTAGAGGGACAGTGACACTGTTGACATTGTGTGTGCGTGTGCGTGCGTGCTTGTGTGTGTGTGTGTGTGTGTGTGCGTGCATGCATGCATGCGCAGGCAGGCAGGCGTGTGAGCAAGTGTGCGTGAGCATGCATGCAAGTCCATGTGTTCAGTGCACATGGAAAAGACTAATGTCTAACTTAATTGTAATATGAAATATATTACTTTCTTATACATATTCTCATGAACCTTTAGTACTACTGTATACTGTACTGTGTGTCAGCATTATGACATACAGTATAACACAGAGCTACTGTACACTAGCTCTGCTGGAGGTCATGAACAAGTCACAAGTTTAGAGACTGCTAAATCTCAGCCTGCACAGTCAAATCCAGAGTGTTCTAGCTTTGTGTTTCTTTGTTTTTGTTTATGTTATTGTTTGTTTATCTCTATGGAAACCATGTGTCATTGATAACCAATAACCAATGTCTGCCTTGTTCTTGTGCAACAGAGCGACTGCATGAACTATGTGAAGATTGTCCACCACTACAACCGCACACACCTGTACGCCTGTGGCACCGGGGCCTTCCACCCCACCTGTGCTTTTGTTGAGGTGGGACAGAAGCTGGAGGTAAGAAAGAGAGACATGCATGGTCTACAACACACACGCACACACACACACACACACACACACACACACACACACACACACACACACACACACACACACACACACACACACACACACACACACACACCACACACACACACACTAAAAAGGGTTTTCATTTGGGTCAGGAGATGCACACAAATCTACTCAAGTAAACTATGAGTTTTCATTATTTTGTTATTCATTATTCATTGAAGTTATGTCATTATATACAGCAGTGGTTCTCAAAAATGTTCATGTCAAGAACCCCCAATTTATATTTAGCTGCTGTCCATCTGAAAATATTTTGTACCAGGAAGAGAAGATCTATGTTGCTAAACATTTTCAAATTCCTCACAATTTTGGAAGATTTTTCGAAATAAAAAAAATAGCAGATCTGCAAGCTCACAATGCATCTCATGAGCTTGTAGGGGAGCTCATGCTCCCAGGAACTCTCTCTAGGACACTACTTTGAGAAGTACAGTACTGTACAAGTCTGCATCCTCTGTTCCCTGCCTTCTAGGACCATGTGTTCAGGATTGACCCCTCCATGGTGGAGGACGGGAAGGGGAAGAGCCCGTATGACCCACGCCACCCTGCAGCCTCCGTACTCATTGGTCAGTCCCCTTCTCCCCCTGCGCTAACCCATCTACACTTTCAATGTGGTCACTTTCTATAAGTAATACATTTTGGCCATTCACAAATTTATGGGATTGTCATATAAAATGGTGAATGAATATGGTGCTACAAATAATCAGCACTAACCAAGCTGTCTTCTCTAGGTGTATATTTGTCACCATATTTGTTATGCACTCAAATGTGGCACAATGTGGCACAAAAATAAGTTCACAAAAATAAGTTTCCGTTTTACTGAAATGAGAAGAAACAGAACAACAGAACAGTTTTGATTCGAACTGCAGTATGTACGCTCTCCGTCTCCTAGGTGATGAGTTGTATGCGGGCGTGGCTACAGACCTGATGGGGCGGGACTTCACCATCTTTAGAAGCCTGGGAAGGCGCCCTTCCATACGCACTGAACAACATGACTCTCGCTGGCTCAATGGTATGTATGTGTGTTGACTTCTGCCTTATCAGAAAAAGGGCTTATCGTTTTGATTTGATCAACTCCACGTGGTTTTACTGATCAGGTTTGATCCTGTGTGGTGAATGTTGCGTGTTGAATGCTGTGCATTGTTGTAATCTGTGTAACTAGTACCTGTTGTCAGCAGGTACTATGTGAGAGATTTGTGGAATTTATAGATTTCAAAGATATATGCCTTATGTTTTTAGCTGCAAATCAAATTACACTTGCAGGAAAATAAAGATTTGTGTTTGTGTGTGCATGTGTTTGCATTTGTCTTGTATGCATTATACACATGCACTTATAGTATGTGTGATGGAGTGTCTGGTTGAATATGTCCTCAGAATGCAGTATGTGCATTAGACAACTATTATTTAGAGTCTTCATACTAGAGACCAACCTTTTCTCCCCATTTCTCTTGCAGAACCAAAGTTTGTGGGCTCCTTCTGGGTTCCTGAGAGCGAGAACCCAGATGATGACAAGATCTTCTTTTTCTTCAGAGAGACTGCAGTAGAAGCCCAGGGTCTGGGCAAGTCTACCTACTCCCGCATAGGACAGCTATGCAGGGTGAGAGACATGTCACTGATATACAGGATGAAATTAGGGTTGGAAAGCCCTCACATTAATGTAGGGTGGATGCAGATTAGATTGAGGTGCTATTTTGGACTTTGTAAAAAAGCATACTGTGAAATGTATTGCTTGTTTGTATTGCTTTACACAAAAGTTAAAAAACCTCACATTTATAATTTCATTTTCGACTATAATATTTCCTTTCTGTTAACCAGAATGACATGGGCGGTCAGCGCAGCCTGGTCAACAAGTGGACGACCTTCCTAAAGACCCGTCTGATTTGCTCTGTACCAGGAGCTGATGGCAGTGACACATACTTTGATGAGCTACGTGAGTAACAATGGAATAGAATATAACATTGCTGAGCAACAGTTGTTACCCTGCTATAAATTAGGTATATTACACAATATAATAATTATTGAATGAAACAACTCTCTGTGTTCTGGATAAGAGAGTGGCTACAGTGCATTTCACCAGCAGTGAAATGTAAATGTTGACACGGGTCCTGAGGCAGGAATACATTTCTTCTCAATTTGTGTACCAGGGAGATGAGAGATGACTTTTAGCGGCCTGTGTTCTAACAATTGTAGTTAGTCTAAATACCATAATTCATCTGACAACTTGGTTAGATTAATTACACTAATGTCTGTCCATTAGTGTGTTTTTTCTAGACTAAGCACAACTAAGGTCTTATTTCTTTACCTCAGGGTGTTTTCAGAGTGCATCTAAGAAATATATGAACCCTCTGAAAGCCTTCCTGATGGGGCAGCAGTGGCATTGGAGTTACATTACATTACATTACATTACAGTCATTTAGCAGACGCTTTTATCCAAAGCGACTTACAATAAGTGTATTCAACATAGGTAGGGAACGAAAACTACTAATCACCAGAAGTCTTTAGTGCATTTTCTGCAAAAACAAGCAACCAAGAGTATACCTAGCGCTAAGGTAAAAGTGCAATATATCAGCTACCTATTTCCTTAAACAGATGAGACAAAATAGCTAAATCAAATGAGCATGAGCTAAAACAAATAAGTGTATCGACTAAACAAGATCCAATAAACAATCCAATAATCCAATAAACAATACAGCAATAGAGAACAAGCGTTCGTACAACTAGTTAACAACAAGTAGGTCAGGCAGAGAGGAAGGGTAGTGTTTCCTGAAGAGGTGGGTTTTCAGTCTGCGGCGAAATATGGGCAGTGACTCTGCTGTCCTAACATCAGTGGGAAGTTCATTCCACCACTGTGGGGCCAGAACAGAAAAGAGTCGTGACCGTGTGGATCGGCCAGAAGGACCCTTGAGTGACGAGGCAATCAGTCGCCCCGAGGTGGCAGACCGAAGTAGTCGGGCAGGGGTGTAGGCATCGACCATAGCCCGGAGGTAGGAAGGAGCTGTTCCTTTCACTGCCCTATAGGCTAGCACCAGGGTTTTGAACTGGATGCGAGCCGCTACGGGGAGCCAGTGTAGAGAGCGGAGAAGGATGGTTGTGTGGGAGAACTTGGGGCGGTTGAACACCAGACGAGCCAGAGTTAGAGTGGCCGTCTGGGAACCGCAAGGTTCTCGTTTCAATCCCCAGTTCGTCAGTGTCAAAACACACTGACTGAATAATGCACATTCTAAAATACTTTGGATAAGACCGCCATAGAAATGCAGAACATTTACCATTTACCTGAATCTCCTTGCTATACACGAGGCTGTGCATGCACTGATTCTATGGTATATGTAGTCTGGACCCATTCCACTCAGAATAAGTTGATTGGCCTGAAAGTATATCTGGTGAAGTCTGCTTGGGGAGGTATTAACAAGTTTTAACTAAGTCTCTAAAGAGGATTGGTGTGGCTATCTCTACATGCAGTCTGTAATCTGATCCGTCTGTTCGCTGCTAACGTAAGCTTAACTAAATGCAAAAATTGGTCCAAATTCTGACCCCACCATAGTCTATAATATGCCCACAGGGTTCCCTGTGGTTTAACTTAACAAAGGCGAAAGGAAAAGGAATACTCAAAATAATGAGTCTGTTCCACACCTTAGGGTACATCTGTCTAAAACATTCCCCTGTGTGAAAATAAGAATCAGCTTTGATCTCAAGACACAGCAGAACCTAGTCTAGTTTAGTTTAGTTTGTGACATTTCCTTCCATTTGACTTTGAACTGTAAGACCCACAGTGGTTCCTTGGCCTGTTTGTGTATTGCACCTGACCAATGTAACAATTATTAGTTTGTAATGAAAGCAAATCTAGTTAAACTTAGTTCCTGGACTGAAGAGGCTTCCGACCCCCTGCTTGAGGCTAAAATGATTTCTGTCCTCCAAATTCCCTGCTGTGACCTGCACTTCAGTGAAATGTCATGTTGGACATGGCCACAGGGCTATGTTTATCTTTCTCTTGACCTCTGACTTCTCGACTGTCACCTCTGACCTGTGTGTGTGTGTGTGTGTGTGTGTGTGTGTGTGTGTGTGTGTGTGTGTGTGTGTGTGTGTGTGTGTGTGTGTGTGTGTGTGTGTGTGTGTGTGTGTGTGTGTGTGTGTGTGTGTGTGTGTGTGTGTGTGCACGTGCGTTTGTGCATCAGGCGATGTATTCCTTCTGCAGACAAGGGACAGGAAGAACCCTCTGGTCTACACTGTCTTCTCAACTTCCAGGTCAGAGTTCACTCACTGTGGGTGTGTCTGTGAGGCGAACAGCCTTTTTGCATGTAGTTGAAGGCAAGAGGGCGGGTGGCGGGTGGGGAGAGAGCTTAGTCGACTAGCAGAACATCGGCCGGTCGTCGCGGGCACTCGCGCCTGGAGGCGCTCGGGCGCGACTCCTCGGCCTCAAGGTCTGCTGAGTCGGCGCGCCTCCGTCATGGTCCAAAACTATACTTTATCGACGAAAAAAGTAGTCTGCGGTTGTTTGAAAAAGTATTGTCCCAAGCGGGAGTCGAAGTCAGACTCTCAGTGGTAGTGGATTTAGAGTCTAATGATTAGCGAGGTGCGCCACTGAGGCCGGTGCTGAAATTGGGTATTTGGGCTGTATTAGAATGTGACGTCCTAACTCTTCTAATGTAGAGGAAAGAAGTCCCCGCCCGCGCGCCCGCCCAATAGGGGGTGAAATGGATTTAATTAATGGCCATGAATGCTAAAAGTCCCCCCCCCCCCCCAAAAAAAAGGCAAAGACTAATTTATACTTTGTCTTTGGCTTTACTTTTCAACAGTTGAAAACTTTTTTTTCTCTTGAAAGGGGGTTGTGCAACGAACTGTGCATGTTAGTAATTTTTTGTATGTGTGAGAGAGAAATAACGAGGGAATGAAATATTTATCACATTTTATGAAAAATAAAATATTTATCACTTTCTATACATTGGACTGGAGCATAATAAGCCTTTTTTGCGATTGTGAGAGAGGGAATAGCAAGTAAAAACGAGAGATGAAGCGTGTGAGAGAGATGATAGTGACAGAGATGGTTGACCACTTAAACCCTATACTTGGCTCTATATACTGTACTAGTGACTTTTCTGTTTTCGCTCTACATCAAGTATCTTCGCTGAAAATAGCCGATCTATAAGCTCACAATGCGTCACAATGTGAGCTTGTAGATCTGCTATTTTCTGTGAAAGTTTTTCCCACAATACGGATGCTGGGGTTTAAGTGGTTAAGTATGTGTTTTGTGAGAGAAATGGGAGAGAGAGTAATAGGAAGAGGGAGAGAGAGAATTTTAATCACTCCATTTAGTGTTTGTTTTTCTGTGGTACTGATCTCTGGCTGTGTCTCTGGCTGTGTCTCTCCCAGCAGCAGTGTATTTAAAGGCTCAGCCGTGTGTCTTTACACCATGAATGACATCCGGAGAGCCTTCCTGGGGCCATTCGCCCACAAAGAGGGGCCCAACTATCAGTGGGTCCCGTTCCAGGGAAAGGTCCCCTACCCTCGTCCTGGCATGGTGAGTAAATACAATAGAATGCAAAATGCAATTCTAAATATATTTGAAATATATTTTCCTACTTGCCACTGATTCAAAACAGTGCCATTTCTGCACATGTCAAATCACCATTCTGTAGCTCACAATGTACAGTAAGCTTGTCTGCAGATGTCCATCTGTACTATTTATCTAGTATCTACATTTCCATCATACTGAAACACTGCAGCATGCCTGCAGTGCTATCTAGACCGGTGATTCTCAACCGTATTCATTTCAAGGACCCCCATTTTGCTACTATTTCTATCCTGTGCTACTCCAATCTAGAGTACACTGTAAAATCCTCAGTGTTAAATTAACTCTGAGAGTGTACATGGGGTCCCTCGAGAACCCCTGGGGGTCCCCGGACCCCACGTTGAAAAGCAGTGCTCTAGCAGACCTCATAACATTTAAACCTTCCTGAGCTTGTATGCACAGACAGTTTGTGGAGCAGGGGCTTAAGCCGAGAAAAGGAGCAGTGGCTTGAGCCCCTTGTAGCTAACCCTCCTCTGCCTGAAACCTTCCACACAATCCCACACAATCCTCTCAATAGCTGGTCATTAGTGTTCTTACTGTACATTCAGCTAAGAATCAGCAGGATTTCTCACACAGCTTTTTACAGCTATTAGCTGCTGCCGTAGCACAACGATTTCCATTGTGTGACGACTGAACCTGCATTTGACCTACAGTAAACCCTCCCACTTTTCTCACACCACATCACCTCACTGGGCTGCGAATTTTAGAGAATGAATTGAGGAAAGCATGAAACCAAAGGGTAATTATTTACAGGAAAAAAAGAAGATATTGTGCAGATATTAAATATCCCCCTTTAGGGATCAATACAGTATGACTAAATGTAAAAAGCTGTGAATCAGCAAACCTCAATGTAATGTAATGCGAAGCAGTGTACAAGTACACTGTAATTTCTTGTATTATACTGACGTTTGTTTTTGCTGACTGACCAACTTTCTGTCATAATATAATGACTTCACTGCACAGTAAAATAAACAAAGGGAAATTATAATTCTTGCAAAATAATAAAATAAAAGATGGCACTCTAGGGCTGGAATTTTGATGACAGAATTTGGCTGCATGTTGAGTAAATCCCAAGTCCTTGTGACCCATCACACCATAATCAGCTCACTGTGGCCTGCCCACTGCACACACAGTCAAACCCCAGCAATCCCCAGTGTTCATTTAACTCTGCAGAAGTGGACCCAAATGGACCCTTAAGATGTAAGTTAAGTAGTAGAGAATAGACCCTTACAGGTCCGCCTGGGTTCATTTTTGCACTTAAATTAACACTGGAGATTTTACTGTGCGGTCAGTGGTTTGGCACACTTTATTGTGTGTGTGTGTGTGTGTGTGTGTGTGTGTGTGTGTGTGTGTGTGTGTGTGTGTGTGTGTGTGTGTGTGTGTGTGTGTGTGTGTGTGTGTGTGTGTGTGTGTGTGTGTGTGTGTGTGTGTGTGTGTGTGTGTGTGTGTTTGAGAGTGAGTGTGTTTGAGAGTGAGTGTGCGTGCGTGCGTGCGTGCGTGCGTGTCGTGCGTGATGAATTTAGTCTCCACACCAAATTGCTGCCAGCTAAGATTTTCCTCTACTGTACTATACAGTATTATGATTACAAGACGTGTTATAAAATGTTTTACCAGAGACGCCTGCACTGGTGTGATATTGAATACAGTCATTAATCCTGTACAGTATAATGGGGTTGCTTGGATTATTTGAGTACTTTGACTACAGAGCCGCAGTCTAAATCTTATTAGATATAAGAAATATGCACTGCACACATTCCATAATTCTCTGTAAAGCCTAATTTCCAATTAAAATGACGTTGTTTAACGTGAGCACTCAGGGATATTTGAACAAGGGTGTGATTGTATAACAATGTCTTTTCCAGATGCCTGACTTCACTTACAATTTCCAATTAACCACTTAAACTCTATAAAAAAGAAGGAAAATAGCAGACTCACGATGTGTCATGATGCAACTTGTTGCGAATTATAGATCGTAAGATGGAAGTTGTTGCTTTCAATACTTCACCATTAAAAGTAGGGTAAGTGATTTACTTTGGTTAAAATAAGTGTTAAATAGCTCTATATTCTGATAGTACTCATTGCTATAGAGTGTTCAGTAAAAGGAGTCTACCATGTCTCTCCAGCTCTTTATTAAACAGAAAATGCATTTTCAGTGCTCTCTCCTGATTGGCTTACATTTTGTCAACCACCTGAAAACGTACTATATTCTGTTTACTAAAGAGCTGGAGAGACCCCTGTGACCGAACAAACGCTCTGTAGCAATGATTACTATCAGAATATAGTACTTTAACCTTTTTAACAAAACAAAACAAAAATACCAAAAAATATCACTTACCCTACCTTTAAGGATGACTGTGTTGTTAAACTGAATACTTAAGTTGAGAGAAGGAACACAGAATATCTAGAAATGTAAACCTGATAAATTCTTGAAATGAATGAAAAAACATATATGTTGTACAACGTTTATTTTGGTATGATCTCTCAGAATACATCAGTCCTGAATGGTAAATGGTACATTTATATAGCTCCACAATCATTGTAAATCCGCTTGCAGGTGCTTTACAATGATTGTGCATTACATTCACCTATTCACACACACATTCATACACCGAGGGCGGAGGAAACCATGCAAGGCACCAACCTGCTCATCGGGAGCAATTAAGGGGTTCAGCGTCTTGGACACTTCGACACTAATTGGATAAACAAGGTTACACATCAATGCTTAAAGCTGCAATTCGTAAGATGTACCTGTATGTCTTACCCGAGATTCGAACCCCGGTCTCCTGTGCGAGCACCACAAAGTCTACTGCTGAGCGAATTAAGATGGAATGCCTTTTCAGACAGGGGAGATACAGTAATATGACTCTTTGCAATACCCCTGTCAACCAGTAGTGGTCCTAACCAACCACAGGATGTAAATGTCTCATAATACCACTGTCCAACCACTGCAATTGTGTGAGTTATATTGTATTTGCATACTTAACCATACATATGGTTAAAGTAATGCATTGCAGATTTAAAGCCACACTATGCAAGATTCTTATGCAATTGAAAATGGATAAGATGAGCCCATCGCCACTGAAAATGCTGTAAATGACCACAATGAGCTTCAGTGGCGCAACTATCAAAACAGACACCTCTCTCTCTCTCTCTCTCTCGCTGCCACTTGGTGCAGCCAATGTACACAAAGTGTGAAAACTGTCCTGTGCAGTTTAGACCAATGAAATCAAAGTCCCTTCCTTCCTTTCTCCCTTCAGTGCCCCAGCAAGACGTTCGGCAGCTTTGAGTCCACGAAGGGCTTCCCTGACGATGTGATCCAGTTTGCACGGCACCATCCTCTGATGTTTAACCCAGTGTACCCTCTGAACCGCCGACCCATCTTCCTCAGAACCAACGTGGATTACAGTTTCACTCAGATTGCTGTGGACCGCGTGGGAGCCGCAGATGGACAGTATGATGTCATGTTTATTGGAACGGGTGAGTTTGGAATGTTTACGTTTGTGTTTAACGACTTAAACCCTATATCCTTGGTTAACTGGGGTCCCCCAGGGCTCTAGACTTGGCCCGCTCCTTTTGTACCTCTGCATCATATCTCTTTGCCAAAAATAGCTGATCTACAAGCTCACGACGCGTTGCAAGCTTGAAGATTGGCTATTTTCACCGAATGTTCACCACAGAATAGGGACGCTAGGGTTCACATTGGCTAAGAAGTAGTAGTTGTGGCCCGGACGGCTGGCGTAGCGGTCCGGGCACAGTGACACTGACAGTGTGTTGCGGGTTCGAATCCCGATGACCTTTGCTGCGTGTCCCCATCTCTCTCTCCCCATTTCCTGTCAGTCTACTGTATTCTATCAATAATAGCAGAAAAAGCCAAAAAATATATCTTTAAAAAAATAAATGCATATATATTTTTGTGTGTTTGTCTGTGTTTATATGTACTTGAGAAACTTGTGCTCAATTGTACGTGTATACCTTTTTCTGCAGACAAGGGAACAGTACTTAAGGTGATCGGTGTCCCCAAGGAGAGCTGGAACAACATGGAGGAACTTCTACTGGAGGAACTGGAGGTCTTCAAGGTGTGATAGACAAAGAATAGAATAGTTTTTATTATAATGATGTATTATTATATTGTATATTATACACTTGAAATAATGATAGTGTATGTTCTATCTATGTGTTATGTAACCATGTAATTGATTTGTTTGCTGTCCTCTGTTCTTCAGGATGCATCATCTATCAGCAACATGCAGATCTCTTCAAAACGGGTATGACACACACACACACACACACATGCACACACACACACACACACGCATGGTCGTACGAATGTGCATACATATAGTACATAAGCACGCACGCACGATTGCCAAATCACTGCTGTCCACATTAAAGCACGTGACATTCGTCGTCACTGGTGCATAGTATACCGGTACCACCAAGTCAAGATCATGATCCTAAATGTTGCCTGCATGGCAAATGCATACAGTATGACTTTGATATTGGACAACCTCATATCCCTCTCTATTCTCTCTTCTCATCCACAGCAACAGCTCTATGTGGCCTCAGACACAGGCATAGCCCAGGTTCCCCTGCATCGATGCAGTGTCTATGGGAAGGCCTGCGCTGAGTGCTGCCTGGCCAGAGATCCATACTGCGCCTGGGACGGCACCTCTTGCACACGCTACCTGCCCAACACCAAGAGGTACGATGAGAGGAGAGGAGAGGACATACATAGTCAACTCCTCAGTGTCAACTTAACTCTGAGGGTGCAAGGGTGTCTCTGAGTTACAAATTGATAAATTAACTTTGAAGATTTTACTGTGTATAAAATTCCAAAATATATTCCACAAGACTGTCAAAAAGAATAGAATAGAGAAAAGACATACAAATGGCAAACCAAAGCCAAAACAACACGCCAGTGACCGTAAGTGATTATTCATAACTTGACAGTAATGAGAGAGGAGATTAACTGAAACCGTTATTGGCAAATACCATTGTCATATAAAAATAAATGTGTTTTTTTTGTCATAATTGGAGCATCCATTGCTGTGTAAGCATTGTTTAAACATTGTTTTATAGGCGCTTCCGTCGCCAGGACGTGAGGAATGGAGACCCCAATACCTTGTGTTCTGGAGGTGAGACTCAGTGTGCTGCATCTCTTGTACTGCCATTATCTGTTCATAACCCACTATCACTGAAAGGCTCTTCGTGAGCTATCTGACTGAACTCACATGAGTGCAACTGCTCGCCATGGTAAGATTATCTGAACTTGTGTAGAAGCTATAGTGGTAGTCAATAGTCATTGTAAACTTCTCCCTTTATGCATAGAAAATCCTAGTTCTCACCATGTCACCACAGTGCATCTGTAGGTCAGGAAACATGCAGTAACTACAATGGCTACATCTGTACATATGCAACACCTTACAATGGAAAGCCATTATGTTCTCATTCTATAGTACCAAGTTCACTTCTTTTTTTTTTAAGCAATCCCTCACTCCCACACTTACACTGCACTCTTACTAGCATTGAGTGCTTCAGTGTCTGTCTGATATGTCCACTGAGCCACTGCCAAAAAAACCTCAACCCTTCACCTCTAGTGATCCCTCATCTCAGCCCACAATACCAGCATTCTGTTTCCATCTGTCACTCTGCCACATAAATGAATCAAGCTAATCACTTGGACAGAGTGAGTGAACCGGCCGCTAACACAATTACATCACGTGACATGTGAGACACAGTTAGTGTGCAGTTTCATTCACCTCATATTGCACATTTTATTTCCATACTGTATGCTTCTAATAAGTAACATTAACATCTATTTATAAATGTAAAGAATCTCTGTGCGTGCCTGTGTGTCTGATCGGATCGGCGGTTGTCCATGAATCTATCTATAAATTGCAGAGACCTGTGTGTGTCTGTATGTCTGACTGTCCCGGGCATAACTCGGGCACCGTCCGACCAATTGACTTCAAAACTCGGTGTGTGTCGCCAATTATACAGGATGGTTTATGTCGAGTGGGATTACCATTTATTCAGTCAGTTGCTTTTGGCAAGATAAACCGTTTATTGCAATGATATTGCATTCAATTTGGCAGTGTGACTCTGTTCCTGTGATACTACAGATTATCTGTGCATGCATGACACAAAATCTGAGATCACTAACCCCCCTGAAGCAGAGCCTAAGTTATTACATGAACATAACATTGAACCTTTCTGAAGGGTATAAGTTAAGATTCACAGATATACTGTAACATCATACAATCCACAGAAATCCATACAGTTAACATACTGATATAGCGAAGAAATAAATACCACACGGAGGAGGCTGGGGCGATGGGAATTTTGGCAGGTGTCTTGCTGTAGCGACTGTACAGTTGAATGAATAAATAGGAAATGATATTTATATATTTTTGGCAAAGAGATTTGGTGTAGAGGGAAAAAATAGCGGACCAAGTACAGAGCCAACTCAGATCAAGTTTACTAAGTGTAGAGGGTTTAAGTGATTACGTTTAAAATTTTGGACCTCTAGTCATAAATAACCTTCATCACCAAACACTTGACTCATTTATGTCATCGCCTTACTGCCAGTGCGATGACATAAATGACTGATGGACATGATAATGAATGATGGAGACAATGAGGGCCCCTGTTTGGTGTTAGACACACTCACATGCTGGCCAAATAATGCTCACACACCCACCACTACTAAGGACGTCCATGCATGGCTCTTGAATAAGACTTCCTTGACGGGAAGCTGACATTGAACTTTCCCAT
This sequence comes from Gymnoscopelus braueri, assembly GCF_963280865.1. NCBI lineage: Eukaryota > Metazoa > Chordata > Actinopteri > Myctophiformes > Myctophidae > Gymnoscopelus > Gymnoscopelus braueri. The sequence continues at coordinate 20,396,161 of NC_137614.1, forward strand.
CAATACCCTCATCAATCAATACTGAGATTGAGAAAGGCTTCCTTGTAAGAGTGATAAGACTTACAAGAAAGGAAGGGCTCGCATGAAAAAAGGTCTTTGTTTCAAGGACATCAAAGCCGCAATTTAAATGTAATCCTTAATGTGCTCTTTCAAAGAGCTTATCAGTTTAAAAGAGCTTGTCCCCGGTTCGATTCCGGCTTTGTAGCATGTCCTTCCCCCTCTCTCTGCCTCTGTCTCTCTATTCTCCTATCTAAACAAAGCAAAAGCAATATTGGTTTCTGTTCTATTTCCCCCATCTGATACTGTCCCATTCTGGCTTCATGCTGTGCTGTTGTTGAAGCCCTTTGTGTTTGTGTATGCTGCCCTCTACAGACCACCACAAGCATCGCGTGATAGAGAGGAGGCTGTATGGCGTGGAGGGGAGCAGCACCTTCCTGGAGTGCATCCCTAAGTCACTACAGGCCAGAGTCACCTGGACCTTCCAAAAGCATCCACAGAACCCCAGGGAAGAGGTGAGGACTGAGGGAGGGAGAGATTATGGTGTATGTGTATTTGTGGGAACAAAAATAGGTCAGAAAGACTTCAACTTCTTCTAAACATATCCAAAGATTTGGCCTATACTGTATATATAAAAAGAAATTAGAAAAAAAAAGAAAATAATAATAAGCTTTATTTGTATAACACCTTTCAAAACAGTGTTACAAACTGCTTCACAGAATAAACCTTATACATAATATAAGGCAATAAGGCAATAAAACCTAGCAATGACAATAACAGAAGAAATAAGATAAGATAGATAAAGACGGTTGGCGAATAAAAGCAGCTTTATAAAAATGTGTTTTCAGGAGAGACTTGAAACAAAGCACAGACTCTGCGAGCCTGATCTCCTAAGGCAGGGCATTCCAGAGTGTCGGAGCTCCAACTGCAAAAGCCAGATCTCCTTTTGTTTTTAGCTGGCACTTTGGAATGACCAGCAGAACTTTGCTCCAGGATTTCAAGCTACAGGTTGACTCATATGGGGTGAATAGGTCAGAGATATAGGATGGGGCAAGGCCAGACCTGGCCTTGTATGTACATTTTGATAAATAATATGAGAACTCTTTACACGCCGGGGACGTAACGAATAAACGATTCGAAAATGTGTCGGTTATTATTTCACAAGAAACTATTCATAAAGTTGATGCCCCATTCATGCAGGTTGATGCCTTTTATTAGCAGTGAAAAATAGATGCTTGTTCCGTATAAGAATTGTGTTGCTTTATATCGTGTTCTGTGTGGATGTACACAAACAATAGTTTGAAAAAATATATTTTCAGGTGAATGTATCACACGAAAAAAAGGCCCACGATGTGTGATCTCTCTTTTTTTCCAGAAAGGTTTTTTCAGTTTTTTCATTCCATTTGATCTCTTTCTCCTTGTTTCCCAGGTGCGTCTAGATGACCGGGTCCTTCACACTGACAGAGGCCTCCTGATTCGCAGAGTCCTGAAGAGAGACATCGGCGTCTACCAATGCCATGCCATGGAACATGGCTTCACCCAGACCTTGCTGGGCATCACCCTGGAAGTAGTCCCCGCCACGTCCGCCTCCATCTCCAACCTGCCCTCTGACGCCCCCGTCCGATTGGAACCCCGCAGTGGAGGCGGACCCCCTTCGACCAATCAGAAGCTTTGGTACCGGGACTTCATGCAGCTGGTGGACCACCCCAACTTGAGCACCGTCGACCAGATATGTGAGCAAGTTTGGGCGCGCAAGACTGCAGCGGAGCAATCAGAAAAGGGCTTGTCGGCGCCAGCGAAACAGGTCCCGTCCCTGGGACCTGCAGTTCGGCCTGCCGCCAACAAGAAGTGGAAACATCTTCAGGAAATGCGGAAGGGTCGGAACCGCCGAACCCACGATGGTAAACCCAATCCACGGGCTCCACGCAGTGCAGGGGAGTAACAACAGGGAGAGGGGGAGGGGAGCAAAGTGACTGATACAGAGAGAAAGAAAGGTGAAATGTAGATGGCAGGAAGGTGGAAAATGATAGAGATTGAAAGTGACCAAGAACTTCTGGAGGTGTTGAAACAAACACACACACACACACACACGCACACGCAAACGCAAACGCACACACACACAAATACCTGACACAAGCACATTCGTAAACACAGTTACACTGAAAACACATACAGACACACACGTGTCATAACACCTCAGCACCTCCTCTGTTGTGCATATTTATCTACGGATGCCCCCACTAAATCCAACCTCTGACGCCCTGCACCCGACATCACAATCACCCCCCCATCACCCCCTAAATCCTTGTACCACCAGCTAACTCCTGCATGTATAGCCTTACTGCCCATTTTGCCCTTGATTCTGCACGAGCCCTTTACTCAGATCCAGTAGCATACAGTAGTTGAGTGTATATGCAGGTATATGGGAGGCTGCCCACCTCTTCCACCTATCATTCCCATTAGCACTGACTACATGGATGATGGGGACATGCCTTCTCAGTCCAAGAACCACTAGTAGTATTACAGTGAATAGTGGGCAAGCAAGCACAAATCCACCTTTTCAACAGTACAGCATCCTCTTAGATTGGGTGTAGAAAACAAACCCAGAATACTACCGCTGATGCAAATTTGGAAGTGTGGGTGAGATCACAATATGGCCACCTCCACATCGACCACTACGCGTAAATGCATGACCCCTGGACAAAGACTTCCCTGAAATCTGTGTGGATGAACACTCCTGGTGACTTGTCCCAGTAGAAGGCTGGAGAATGGACTCAAGTTTGGGTAGAGGTGGTGAGAATTGTCTCTCTCAACTGGAATATACTGGAAAATGAGGGCCTCTGACTGGAATAATGGAAGTGAATTATGTGCAGGTTGTACACTTACATTTTGTGAGAAAGAGAGGGGTGGACTTCGCACAAATTGCAACAGAAAATCTAAATGTTTACTGATGAACAAGAACATACATTTTAACATGTTAACTTCTATGTTAGACATTGCTTGTCTTCGTCAGTGTAAATTGTTTGACAATTTATTGTCATCACATAGAGCCTGAGATGAATTTGCGATCACTTCATCTGTCCACATCCCTCAGCATGCAAGTTTGAGGTAGCAATACAAAAACTACAATTTGTAAGTGATAATAATAATAATAATAATACATTTTATTTATAGTATAAAAGGTAAATTAAATACGTTAATCATCTGATATTTTGACATATACCTGGAATATGAAATGATAAAAACATTTGATTACAAATATAATGCAAGAAAACTAACCCACTGGGTAATTTTTACTCACTTATGCATCTAGGGGTTAGGAATTTACTTTTATGTGGTTGATTGGAGAGTACTAAACCCTTTGTGTGGATATCTCACAAGAAGACAATGTATAAATAAATTATTTAACTTGGGTGGCAATGGGAAATTAGGGCGTCACAAATGTCTGTACTTTTCAATACTTTCCATCACTTGGATTTATTAAGACTTTAGATGTTATACATGACATATTTATTGGACTGGGACATTTGAAAGAGTTTTTATTGCAATTTGAGTGGGGTCATGTCCTATAATGTCACTTCGAATAATGCCTTTACTGTGGGGCATGTAGAGGCATGTTACTAACAAAAGGCACACAGCATAATACCGTCAGGGTAGGGGAGCGAGCTAATCGTTCAAAATCACTACAGAAAATGGGTTGAAAAAGGTTATGGGACTCCATCATGAATCCTACTGTTGGTGTAGCACTTCACTTTACAGTGGTCACATATTTCATTATTTTACATAGATGTATCTACCCCTGAATAAGGTCAATGTCAAGTAAAGTATTACCAAGCAACACTATGGAGGAACTCACTATGACATGATTACAGGAAAGATTTGGATATGCTAAGGCACCAATATTATCCCTGCAGTATATCAAAATGTTCTCAAGCAGAAAAAAAACATGCAGCCTTAAACAGAAAACTGGAAGAAATATTTCCTCATGCCTTTGACAAGACAATGCTGTTTTGGTTTGAATCCTGGACTCTATTAATGGAATCAGAAGCTACAGTACTGTACCTGGTATATTGTGAACTGGGAACAAATGCATTTCCTTTTCCAAACGGGAGGCGAGCAAGACAAGTTATTTTAGGGGGGTGTAAATATGGTGACGTGAGTGTGAAGAAGAGAGAAGAGTGTGTTTGGGGGCAGAGACAAAATCGTAGTGGACTCTAACTATGACAACCCATGATTTATGGGCTTCATCATATTAGCATGATATTTATGAGTGAGATTATGATTTATTGTTTTTTATTATTATAAATGGTTCTTTGTCTTGCTCTTTTACACTGTTATTGCATAATGTTGTTTGTAATGTACAGTATGGATAAATGCAAAAGCTAGATTGAGACAAATCAGTCACACACACACACACACACACACACACACACACACACACACACACACACACACACACACACACACACACACACACACACACACACACACACACACACACACACACACAAAAGAAACTGTTCATTCACGGAAGCCGATACACCCAAACTTTTCCTGTCATGCTACACGCTCTGTTATCACTGTTTGCTAATTATCTTTGATAATTGCCAGAATAGCTCTTCACAGCTTTTTATTACAGAATTGGAGTCATTTACAGTTGAACCATACAGTCCTTTGCGGCTTAACATCATCATCAACTCTCCTCCCATTTGACAGTACGGACCGTAGGCTCTTCCTATTTGCTGTCTGTAGTCCTATAGTCCTCTCTGTGTATGTATTACATGTATATTATAATGATTGCTACCCTGATGGGTTAGTACAGAAAAACTCATTTGTTGGTCTTATGTGGTAAACAGTGTCCCCTTATGTCCATTATGTGTATAGGCCTGATTCCAGGCCCAATCTGTGGTACAATGACATGTAACTTTTGTCTAATCTGTCCGTGTGGGAGAAGATTAATTGCTTTGTAAGATAGAACACACTTTTATCTTTTACATTCATGAGTTTAATGAATGTCATATCCCTTTTATTATGACTGGTATATGGGCCTTATTTGTACTGCTAACTGGAGTTGGCGTATTTGACCGTGTGTTAAAGATTGGTAAAACATAGTAGTAGTAGTAGTAGTAGTAGTAGTAGTAGTAGTGTTTTAAATGATATGCAAAATGTATAAAATAAATATTATTTTGACAGAAGTGAAATGTTGACTTGAAAGTCATCATGTTTATGATACTATATGTTGGTGTTGCAGGCAGTACAAAGTAGGCCCATGTGTGGATTTGAGATGTATGGAATCCTTGACATTATTTATATACCTGATCTAGAAAGATGTAATGAACTCTTTCAACCGAACTGACCAAGGTCCTTTGTTGAGCGGAGTCCCTCAGGGCTCTATCTATTACAGTGACTTTTCTGTTTTCGCTGTACAATAAATATCTTCACCGAAAATAGCCGATCTACAAGCTTACAACGCGTTGTTAGGTTGAAGATCGTGTAGATCTGTAAGCTACCATTGTCTGCGAAAGTTTTCCCTAGAATATGGATGCGGGGCTTTAAGCGGTTAAATGGACAATCCACACAGTTTTGAAGTCACATGCTGAAACAGAGAAAATAACTGCAACAAAGATAAAGGCAATAAGAAAACATGTTCCGCTATATACAGACAGTCATGTATGTCGTACACATGACTATCTATCCTGGGTCACATTACATCACATTACAGATTACATTGTACACATGCAATAGCCCTTGTTTAAACTGCAACCTGAGGTTTTCAGTTCTTCTTTGTTTTGGGGGAGTGTTGCTATACAGGTCTCCATTAAAAATGCCAACTATTGTCTTGTGCCCTTTTAAAATTGCGTGACCAATATTAGTGGCTGTACATGTTTGACAGAGAGAGAGAGAGAGAGAGAGAGAGAGAGAGAGAGAGAGAGAGAGAGAGAGGGAAGAAAGCACAATGTTGAATATTATTATTTCTATGTATTTATGTCTGAAGATAAGCTGGTACGTAGTGGTGGATGTTTACTTTGTTTTCTTATCAATGTAGATTTGTCATCTGTACCCCATTCTGCTGAACAAGGACTGCTAATATGTTTTTGTACATTATAACCAAAGGGGTTAAAACTTCCTGAATCCAGTGTCCAATTAGTCATCATTGTTGTTCACACTGCCCCCCAGTGGACACTGTTGTTATATCCCTTGCTATGTGACGCACCCTGTATGATACACAGTAAAATCCTCAGTGTCAATTAACTCTCTTGTACTGTGTACTCCTGGGATTTGGTTACATTTGTACACAGTTAAATTAATACTCAGTATTTACTGTGTAGCTCACAAAGAGTTTATGTTTGTGAGAAAGACGGAGAGACGGAGCATGTATGTATGTATGTATGTATGTATGTATGTATGTATGTATGTATGTATGTATGTACAGTATGTGTGTGTGTGTGTGTGTGTGTGTGTGTGTGTGTGTGTGTGTGTGTGTGTGTGTGTGTGTGTGTGTGTGTGTGTGTGTGTGTGTGTGTGTGTGTGTGTGTGTGTGTGTGTGTGTGTGTGTGTATGGTGGTGGAAAGTAACTACATGTACTCAAGTACTGTACTTAAGTACAATGTTGAGGTATTTGTACTTTACTTGAGTATTTCTAATTTCCAATACTTTGACTTCTACTCCACTACATCTCAGAGGCAAATATTGTACTTTTACTCCACTACAATTATTTGAAAACTTTAGTTAGAAGTTACTTTGTAGATTTAGATTATTATTACAAAACATACATTAACCACCCTTTATACATTTCGGCCATTTGAAAATAGCCGATGGACAAGCTCACAGTCACAATGCGTCCCGATGCGATGCATTGTGAGCTTGTAGATCTGCTATTTTCAAAAGATGTGTATACATTTGAAAACTTCAAATGGGACATTTTGCATAATGAGTACTTTTACTTTTGGTTCTTCAAGTACATTTTGATACCAATACTTTTGTACTTTTACTCAAGTAAATTTTGAATTCCAGACTTTTACTTGTAACAAAGTATTTCTACACATTTGAGTACTTTTTCCACCACTGTATGTATGTATGTGCAATGTGCATACATACAGTATGTGACTCGTGTGTGTGTGTGTGTGTGTGTGTGTGTGTGTGTGTGTGTGTGTGTGTGTGTGTGTGTGTGTGTGTGTGTGTGCGTGTGCGTGCGTGCGTGCGTGCGTGCGTGCGTGCGTGCGTGCGTGCGTGCGTGCGTGCGCACGCTTCAGGGGACAGGAGAGTTGTGTATAGCCTACTGGTTGAGGTGCGTGTGTTTAGGGCAGTCTGTCACAGTTCAGAGGTTGTGGAGGCAGACACGAACTTGCCACACTGTAATGCTCCTAGAGGTGTTTGTGAGTAGTCACTTGTCACATTGTTTTTGGTTAACACAATAAAATAAATACCCAGTTACTTCATGCGTGGTTATCTGTTTTGTTATGAGTTTTTAGACATGCATAAAGGCAGTGATGATAGAATTAGATTAATTTTTTACTTAAAGGAGTAGTTCACCCCAAAATGTACTTATTTTCTATCAATTACACAATTCTTTTTTGTTTTTGTTGCATTCCTAAACCAATAATTTGATGACAACCGCCTTTTTTGAGTCTAAACTCTGGTACAAGAAAAGGGCCTGTATATGAAAGTTTCACTTTTTTAAATTATAATATAATACAAAAGTGAAACTTGTATATATTATTATGGAAGAAAATGTGGATAACTAAGTTTTCCCACGATATTCAAAAAAACTTTTCGATGATGCTGTACTATATTTATCCCATTTTTGAAAATGTTGCACCAACCATTGACAAAACCAGTGATGCATATGTCAGTGGGCAGAAAACCATTATTTTCTTTATTTGCTGTGACTATTATTTGTTGTGATGTTTTGATGTGTTTGATATTTTTTGCGAGTTATATTTGGAGTTTGTAATTGTTTTGTGATTTTTTTGTTTCTGCCACGGCACGACACTAATAGACAGCAGTCGTGCGATATTAAGCAGAAGGAGAGCTTTTACTGACTCACTTAATGTTCCTGCATGGTTTCTTTCCGACAAACAGCTAAACATTGTCCAATGCGTTTTATTCTCCAGGTGAATCGTTTTTACCCGTCTCATTTGGCTCTCTACTTGGTGTTGTTTTTTTGCCTCTACAGCACCAAACATAGCAGATCTACAAGCTGACAAGGCGAGCTTGTAGATCGGCTATCTTCGGTGAATGTTCTATCTCACAAAGATTTGGCGGACCCCCTGTAGTAACTATGAGGCCCCCCTAGGGGTCCCTGACCCCCCCCCCTGCTCTAGGCCTAGGGTAACACATGCTATGGTTTAAAACATTATCCAATTCGTTATTCAAATGCATTCTCGTTCCCAGCCCCCAGGGTGAATCGTTTTTACATCATATCAGACGGCAATTCATTCATTTTATTAACGTCTCTCGAGATATATTTTGCCTATATATGACGTGACGAACTCTTGTTTCAATAAAATAGCCTACATTTTCAGTCATGTCATTGTTATCCAAGTGGAAAAAGTACTCAAACTTTTATCAATAATGCAATACTCTGTGACGAGTAAATGTCCGGAATTGAAAATGTACTTAAAGTACCAAAACCAAAAGTACTCATTATGCAGAATGTCCCATATCAAGTTTTCAGATTGTAGTGGGTTGAGCTTTTGCCCCTACTACCCTAGCATATTCTTCACGACCATAACCTCCAATTATGATCAATAAGCTCAAAGCAATAGGTTTTGATGAGACGTCAGTGAACTGGATGAGATCCTACCTGGAAGGGAGGGAGCAAGTGGTGGAAGTAAACGGCACCCAGTCCCCCCCCCTCCCTGTGACTTGTGGTGTTCCTCAAGGAAGTATACTAGGACCTTTACTGTTCCTGATATATGTGAATGATATGTCATCAGCCTGCGACTGCAAACTGTTCCTGTTCGCAGATGACTCGGCCCTGCTAGTCTCGGACAGGGACAGGCTACAGGTTGAGAAAACTCTCAGCTCTGAACTCAACAAGATCTGCATCTGGCTCTCTGACAACAAACTTTCACTACACCTGGGTAAAACTGAATCCATCCTCTTTGGGTACAGTCCTAACCTTAGCAAGGCAGAGAGTTTCACGATCAAAGTGGGTGATGATGTCATCAAAAGAAAGGATGAAATTACCTACCTGGGCTCCATCTTGGAGGCAAACCTCTCTGGTAACAAAAACGCCGAAAAAGTGATCAAAAATGTCAACCAAACTATTTGTGGAGGATTGATCGTCTAGTCAGTAAGAATACTCTGAAAAGGGGCCCTCATTCAAGGTCATTATGATTATGCATGCACTTCATGGTATCACAACACCTCCAAGGCCGTAAAAACAAGGCTCCAAACATCCCAAAACAAACTTGTAAGGCTACTTCTTGGCCTCAATCACAAAACCCATCTAACCCCTGCTCATTTTGCTAGGATTGGATGGCTTAGGGTTGAGGACAGAGTACAGCAACTTGCTATGGGCCTGGTCTTCAAGATACACCACAACATTGGGATCCCCCTGTATTTGTCAAAATACTTCCAAAATGTTAATGAAGTCCATGATCATAACACCAGAGGCAGCTCCACAAATCATGTTCAACCCAGATTTGGCTCAACTAAGGGAATGAACTCGTTCTCATGCTATTCATCAAAAATGTGGAATGCCCTACCAAAAGGAGTAAAGGAGTGTAAAACCCTACTCACTTTCAAAACTGCCCTAAAGATACACCTTCAGGAGGCTGCAATTCGAAAATGGCCCCTGTCTAAGTCTTAACCTACCCCCCCCCCCCCACTCTTTCATTTTCCTCTTTTGTAGGCCTATATTTTTTTTTTCTCTCATCATACCAGTAACCTGAAAGCTGATTGTATGACATTCTGTATAGTAGTGTGTATATCTGTCTGTCTCATCATGATTTGTGTGCATGGGGTTCTCATCTTAAACAAGCTGCGTGCTTAACTGAGTCTTCCAGTTTAGTAGACCTTGTATTGTGAATTTTGTACTTCCATGTACTGTGATTCTCATGTCTTACTAAATAAAAGTACATCAATCAATCAATCAAGCAACGCAACGCCCGTAATCACCAGGCTGATTAATAGGCAGCTGTACGCGGCCGCTATAGTCAGGTTCACTATGTAAAAAAATATACTTTCGTTCAAAATTTGTGGAGATTAGCATTTAATCTTCAGAACATGGGGAATCCAAAAATCTATGTTTGCATTTGCACAGACACCTGCATGTCCGCCATATTGGACGTTAAAAATGACCGCCATGAAATATATAATTTGTGCTACTGTAGCAGGATGGGCGTTGGTTCCCACTTGGTACCCACGGCCCATCCTCCGCCCACTCATCAGTGGGCTGATTGGCAACAGTATTAAAGCAACACACCTCCAAACACAGTTAGCTGTCTGTCTTCTCCACACTGGTCTATGATCCGTCCAGGCTGGCCTGTTGGGCTCGCCTGTGGCTGTGATCTCATCGCGCATCAGCGTAGGTATGTCTCTCCATCTTGCTGTTTATGCACTTTGCTTTATGCTGTGTGGTACATGGTCGTGAACTTGACCATGACCGTTTGTTGCCCCTTGTAGCCCCGGTGTGTCTACCATCCTATTGGCATTTCGCTCCGGGTGTGTGGTGTGGTTTCAAGCTGCACAAAGGGTATGTTGGTGGTCCTCCTTCTCCGCAGTATAATAAGTTGATTTAATGTCAGGCAGGCACTATAATAACCGTGGCCTTTATTACAGTTTACTCCTACCGGTGTCCGCCGCTGCAAACGGGCCATTGCGGCTTCCGCCTTTGCTGCATAGCGGTACGTTACTGTCTGTCTCTCTGCTCCTGTCTTAATGAATGTTAGTATTATAAATGGTAGAATGACACGGTCGTTTGTTGTTTCAGGCCCCTCGATAACACTGCTGCTTTGCGGGTGGTGGTTTCACCGCACCCATTAAGAACAATCCTACATCAACGCACCACTCTGAGATACTTCCCGGGAGAGCAAGGAGATCTAACAGTAATAGAAAACATGTCAAGGATGTACAAATGGCATAAACCAACAGATACAGTATGTACATGAGGTTAGACATCAGGTGCAAGGTGGTGACACTTTGGTAGGTCTACATTAGCAGCAGGTATGTACATGAGATTAGACATTAAGGTGCAAAAACAGTATGAACGATTTAACTATATACACTACTAGATCTATCATTAAGGAATATTCTTTTACAGCTCGTCATCACTGTCAGTCCGGGAGTCAAAGGGTGATTTTTGGCTGAACGTGGTTTCGTCGGTTAAAGTTTTTTTCTCGACTGATTCTTGCTGCTGGGGGTCCCCTCTTAAGGATTCAAGAGGGTGCCCAGTGAAATCCCTTGAGCATTTTTAATTATTAACCCCTTAATGCCCAAAACACAAAAAATTCACCCAAAATAGACTTCTATGGTATTTCATGCAAGATAGTTGATCTAAATGCTTACATTTGGTTTCTACAGTGTGTATCCATGTAAGTGGATGTGTACAGTGCATTAGATTTAATATTTATGCATTTTTTAATATTAACCCCTTCCTGCCCAGAACAACATAATCTTTAAACTGTGATATTGTACATGCACAGAAATCAAATTAAATCAAATGCATTAGATCTGCTTTCTACACTAGTGGAACTTTTTTCCTTTTGGATGAATGCACATTAACCCTTTCAGGCCTTCCATCTTGAGCATCCTGCACAAAAATATCTACAGAACATATTCCCAATTTGGTGTTTCCCATAGCTTTCCCGTAGTGTTTGTATGGCCTCCAGAGGTCCGCGGGGACCCCCTGGCGGACCCCCGGCCGAAAATCACAACTTTTTTCGGCTTGTCGATCTGCTCTTTTTCGGGCCAAAACGGGCGGTACCTCCCTGTCCCTGGGTCGCCCGGCGCCGGCGGAGGGCTCGTTGGATCCGGGCCGGGGGTGCGCACGCGTCGGTGCCCCCCCCGGGTGTCTGGGGCTCTGGCCTCTCCCCTGCGTGAAATTTCGCGTGGGGGGAAAGTGGCCACTGGTGCCAGCGGGTATGAACCATGCCCGGAACTGGGGCATGGTCCTGGGGCAGTGTCGGCGCCGCGAGAGGCCCCAAATCCTGGAGGATTCGGAAAAAAGCCAGGATTTCTTCAGAGTCCAGAGCTCCCAGGAAGCTGTGGGCTCACGGCCTCTCCCCTGCGTGAAATTTCGGGGACCCCCTCCTCCTGGATCTCCGCGTCGTACCTCCCTGTCCCCTCCCCGTGGCCCAGGAGGCGTATGGCTCGTCCCTGCCTCCCTCCTGTGAAAAAGTCTCCCGGGCGAGGCGCCGACTTGTTCCAGAACGCACCTATGGAGCTTGGCCGTCGCGAAGCCCGGGGCGAGGCTCCGTCTCGGCGGCCCGGGTGGCCCGAGCGGGGCGCCCGGTGGTGGTGGCTGAGGAGAACCATGAAATCGGAGGCCTCTTCCCAGCGGGCTTATGGGAAGAGAGAGGCCTCCGGTCGGGCATGGCCGGTCGGGCACGGCCGGGTGGACGGGCGCCCTGGAGGTCCTCGTGGAGCCCACGAGGATCTGGGCTCTGCCCTGGCCCCCTCCTTTGAAATTCTCTCCCGGGAGTCTCGGCAACTTTTCCCATCCCGCATATATGGAACCGGCGTGCGGACGCCGAGGATGGGACGACGGCAGGCCCGAGAGAGGCCTCCGGTCGGACGCGGTAGGGCGGCCTAGCACCCTGGAAGTTCTCGTGGAGCCCACGAGGACCTGGGCTCTGCCATGGCCCCCTCCTTTGAAATTCTCTCCCGGGAGTCTCGCCAACTTTTCCCAGCCCGGATATATGGACCAGCGTGCGGACACTGGGGACACGGACGGCAGGCCTGCCCGAATGCAGGGCCCGCCGTCGGCCACGGTGGCCACTCTAGTCTTGCACTGTGTTCCACGGGAACCACGCCGCCCGCGAGGGCCGTGGAACCCGCTACTTTTTCCTGACCGATAGGCACTCTTGGCCGGCTCTTGCAAGGGCCCCGCCGGCACCTCGTGTGCTTCGGCGGACGCTGCTTGCAGCCTGCAGGGCCGTCACCCCTGCCGTCACTTCGCCCCCGGGCGGGGAGCCGGCCGGGGAGCCGGCCGGTCAGTCAGTTCGCGGGGTGGGCCCCGGTTGGCCACCCTAGCCCGGGGCCCGCGGAGGTCGGAGCCGGCTCTGCGCCGTGCGTGCCGTACGGCTGCCTGTGGACCTTGTGTCTCTAGCAGCCTGCTGGCGCCCGGCGCACTCCGGCCGACCCACCGCGGAGCGTGCGGTTCCTGGGGAGGCTGCCGGTCTTCTCACCGCGTCTCGGCGAGCCTCCTCGCTCACGGGGGGAGCCGCCACCAGCAACCCGTTGCTTTACGACCTCAGATCAGACGAGACGACCCGCTGAATTTAAGCATATTACTAAGCGGAGGAAAAGAAACTAACAAGGATTCCCCCAGTAGCGGCGCGCGAAGAGGGAAGAGCCCAGCGCCGAATCCCCGCCCGCGGTGGGCGCGGGAAATGTGGCGTACAGGAGACGGCTGTCGCCCGGGTGTCGATCGGGGGCCTGAGTCCTTCTGATAGAGGCTCAGCCCGTGGACGGTGTGAGGCCGGTAGCGGCCCCCGTCGCCCCGGGGCAACGTCTCCTCGGAGTCGGGTTGTTTGCGAATGCAGCCCAAAGCTGGTGGTAAACTCCATCTAAGGCTAAATACCGTGAGGGAAAGTTGAAAAGAACTTTGAAGAGAGAGTTCACTGCCGTGCCCTTGCCGGGCGCACTTTATCCGCGGCGCTGCGGCGCGACCGGCTCTGGGTCGGCCTGGAAGGGCTCGCGGCGAAGGTGGCTCAGGTTGCTCGCGCGCCTGAGCTTTACGGGGGGTCGCCAAAAGATGGCGGCCCCCCTCCGGACGCGCACTTCATGTTTGTGAACAACTTGGCGCCAAATGACTCGTAAACGACCTGATTCTGGGTCAGGGTCTCGTAAGTAGCAGAGCGGCTGTATGACCGCGATCTATTGAGAGTCAACCCTCGATCCAACCTTTTGTCCGGGACGCCGGGGTCGGCACGTGGCCCCCCGGCGTACCTGACGTTAAACTAACAACCTTTTTCAGAGCGCGCCGCACTCCCAGGGGTGACGGCGCCTCCCGGGAACGGGGCAGATTCAGCGGGGAAAGAACACCCTGTTGAGCTTGACTCTGTTGAGGAGCAGGCTTGTCCCCGGCCTGGGAACGGAGGCTTCTCCCCACCCGGCAGGGGCCAGGCCCGGGCCTGGCCTCTGCCGGGTCCAAGGCGCTAAGTCCATGATAGTCCCATGGGCGTGCCAGGCCATTTGTACCACCAGGTCCACGCGGTGCTTTGGCCGCGGCCTGCCACTCCACTTAACGCCCGCCGAGGGGTGCTTAAGAGTGGGTCCGCGGGACCGGCCGGTGTGCCGGGTCCAACGCGCTAAGTCCATAATAGTCCCATGGGCGCTCGTCACCGTTTGTACCACCAGGTCCACACGGTGCTTTGGCCGCGGCCTGCCACTTCACTTAACGCCCGCCGAGGGGTTCTTAAGAGTGGGTCCACGGGACCGCCTGGAGAGCCGGTTGTCCCCCGGAGGCGTGGGTCCCCCGGACTGGAGCGAGTACCCAGCTTCGAGGCTCCCTGGGCCGGGTCGAAGCCTCCCCGGGGGTCCCTGGGGTCCCTGGCCGGAGAGGCCCGAGCCGACCGGCCGAGTGGCCAGGCTCGAGCCTCTGGAGCCGGGGACCCCCGGGGGTCCCCGGACTGGAGCGAGCACCCAGCTTGGGGGCTCCCTGGGCCGGGTCGAGGCCTCCCCGGGGTTCCCTGGGGGTCCCCAGCCGTGGGTCTGGAAAAAGGACAAAGTCCTGCGGTCGAAAAAGAGCAGATCCACAAGCCTGGATAGGCCTGTGGTGGCCGCGGGGCGCAATACCGCCGGCGTCCACAAGGCGGCGCCGTCCCCGGTCCCTGGTCCCCATCGGGGGTCCATGGACCACCTCCTACCCAGGGACGGTGGCTCCCGGGGCGGGTAGAGTGGGCGAGTGTGCACCCGGCACTGTGCCGTGAGGCACTGGGCTCCCTGGCCCTTGCCCTGTGTGAAGGGGAGAGCCCGGGAGAAGGGCCGACTGGTGCCATCTAGTAGGTAGGGACCATGCCCAGGAAGAGGCCTCTTCCTGGGGCAGCGATGGGCCACGGACCGTGGCCCATACAAACACATATTCCAATTTGATGTGCTAAATCAATATTTTTGCATAAAATGCCATAAAAAACGTTTTTTGTTTTGGGCATTTAAGGGTTAATGACTAAAAGATGGTTGGCCTCAAAGGGTTAATATGCATTCATCCAAAAGGAAACATGACCAGTTCCACTATTAGACTTAGTAGAAAGCAGATCTGATGCATTTGATTTGATTTCTGTGCATGTTCTATTTCACAATATCACAGTTTAAAGATTAAGTTGTTCTGGGAATGAAGGGGTTAATATTTAAAAGTTTACAAATATTAAATCTAATGCACTGTACACATCCACTTACATGGATACACACTGTAGAAAGCAAAATGTAAGCAATTAGATCAAGTATTTTGCATGAAATACCATAGAAGTCTATTTTGGGTGCATTTTTAGTGTTTTGGGCATTAAGGGGTTAATAATAAAAAATGCTCAAGGGATTTCACTGGGCACCCTCTTGAATCCTTAAGAGGGGACCCCCAGCAGCAAGAATCAGTTGAGAAAAAAACTTTAACCGACGAAACCACGTTAAGCCCCATGACTCCCGGACTAGGTGTCATTTTCAGCATTACAGACAGTCTGCGTTGTTTTAGCAGTCACTTCCACACAAACAAAGTTCTGTGCAAGCCAAGTTGTGTCCTCTGCATGAACTTCTCTGGGTTGTACAATGGGTTTAAACTTTTTTTTATAAAAAAGGTAAACAGGGTCCCGAAAGGGGCTATATGTGAGTGTGTCTATGACAGAACCTGAAGGGCACCAGAGCAATAAAAAAAACTTGTCTCGCTGTCAACCACACATCTCAGAGGCAAATATTGTACTTTTACTCCACTTGTTAGAAAGGCTCCAAGCATATTATTATTTGTCTATTAGGTTAGTACTACCTTAAGAACTGTGTTCAGAATAACATGTACCTGCCACCTTAAGTGCGCAATGCATTGTGGGGCGTTCATTCATTACAGTAGCAGCAACAGAGAGAGAGAGAGCGGCAAATCCAGTCCAGTTCACCTGCTACAAACTGCCTTATCATTTATACAGCACTGCTGTGCCAGTGTGCGTCCTTGACTACTGTAAGTCCATTGCTTAGTTCAGTAATGTCTTCTGTATTCATTTACCATGATTATTAGAGTTACTGCCTTTCTGTATGTTTATTTCTCTCCATGGCTGGTTTGATTGACAGTGATTGACCACACATCCCTTTAATGTTTGTTTGCTACAGTGCGTGCCTAAGCCCACTTCATTATACTTCATCTGTAATGTCATGTAACATGAGAGAGGGTGCATTTAGGACTCATGTGTTCATTTATATGTTGAAGCACTTTATAGCCAGTCAGGTCTGTGATATGTTTGGACATGTATTTCACGGGCGTCGCCATTACGTCCCGTGCCACAGCTGCATTTGATGTCCAATTAAGCCACTTTAGGGCAGTGCAAGGCTGCAGTGATTATTATTGGTTTGTGTCTGATGTTAGTGAGCGCCTTGTATGGAAGGGTGTATTAACCAATGTGTCTAGTGAAGCTAATGCACTTATTAGAGATTAGTGATATTTGTATCTGACCATATACTGTGCTATCATAATCTGTGTGTACTGTAGATGTCTACTATTGCATACTATATTCTACTATTGCAGTAATGTGATATATTGATATTTATGTATGGTATTTGGTACTCATACCTGTTATCTGTATTTACTGCAGAACCACATCCTCCTATTGACCCAATGTCATATTCGCACTCGGTGCCTGTATCATCCATTCATCTACAACCCATGCCTATACCTACCTGTCCCTTGAACCTTAAGTAAAGCTGCCATACTATACACTTCAATCTCCTGTCACTTGTGTCCTGATCGACGCCCTGGGGGCGAATGAAACAGAACCAGTACCCCTTATACAGTCCTTTAACAAACCCTCACCAACACCACTACAATTATTTGAAACCTTTAGTTACTTGTTACTTTGTAGATATACATTACATTATAAAACATACATTTACCACTTTAGCCCTATTTTATACCTACAAGCTCACAATGTGTTAAATGTCTGTTCTCATATCCTCAGTGGCCGTCACTCACACTCGTCCTCGGAGCGTATACCGCTGCTGTGATTGGTGGCACTTTGATGGGAGGTATGTCGAAAATATTACAGAATAATCACAATTATTTGAGATAATCGCAATTATTTCTGCATAATTACATAGTTATAATCGTTTCCATATTGGAAAAAAAGTTAACAATGTGTCACTTCGTGACGTGTTGCAAGCTTGTAGATCAGCTATTTCTGCTATTCTTACATGTATAAAAGTATTAAATATGTCAATAATGTATTTGTATATCTAAATTATTAGTCATATATGTGCAATTCGTGATTGTCAACTTAAAATTGTAATCTTGACAGAGATCTACAACGGGTTGCATGAGGTGGAGGACAAAGATGTGGCCCGAAAGGCACGTCTGGGAGGAGGAGTGTGTCTCTGTGCCGTCGTGACTCTTCTGTTTGTGTTACAGTGGATCTGGAGGGTGTGTAAGGGGGTGAGTAAATTCAATTCAAATCAAACAGATCCGTCTTGATCACATGACTATAGAGAGATCATGTGTTCCGATTTGCGTGAAATTTGGATAAAATCAGAAGGCTTAATATTAAAAAAAATCAGATCAAATATCAAAAAGTCAGCAATCCTGGTGGCACTATAAAAGACTAAATCTGTAGGAGTACTTTAACCCCCCCCCCCCGATACTGTATCTCTCTTCTTTCAGCGTCAGAGTGTCGAGAGACTCGACACTGCGAAAGACCCGGCACAGAGACCTCCAGAACCTCAACTCATCGTCCACAACACCGGCACCGTCAACATCAATGTTTACGTTACCCCCAGAAGCAAAGATTTGCACGAATTGTGGGAGGAGTGAGCCTTTGTGCCGTGCTGACATCTTCGGCCTGTGGTGGTGCTGGAGAGCCATCAAGGCAGTGGCGCCGGCTTTAGTGTGCGACCATGGGGGCTGAACTTGACCTAGACCAGCCCCGCACCCCAGCACCCCCCCCCCACCCTCGCCGTGACCGAAAAAAAAGTATTTTCTTTTGCCGGCATGGCTGATGTCCTTTTCCGCCTCGTCCGAGGCGGCAGGTCCTGGGGTCTTGCTGATGCTGGCAGGCGCATTTGAACATTTTCAAGTGGCATTTCTTCCTCTGCCTAATGGGAATGAGTGTGGAAAATGTCAAATTGTGATATCTGTATCTCTTCTTTCAGAATGTTGCACCTGTGCCTGTCCCCTCTCCCTCTGCTGTACCTACAATACAAATTGATATAGGCAGCGTCAACGTCAGCGTCGGCAGCGGTCTGGACGAGGGCGTGAGTCCTGCCGTAAGTCGGGCTCCTCCTGGTGGCGCTATAAAAAGCAAATGTGAAAAATGCAGGGCAAAGGTTTTTCCTTGGCCTCTAGAGAGTGTGCATACAAAGTTTTACACAGATCGGTGCAGTTATAGGTAAAAACACGAATCGGCCTGTTATAGCGCCACCATGAGGTTGATTTGAAAAAAAAAAAAAAACTGAGTACTCCTGCAACTTTGAAAGACATATTTAGCCAATCAGGATGAAATATGAAAACTGAATGACCCGTTTCGTTTAATGACTAGAGATAATGTATACTGATTTGCGGGATTTTTGGACAAAATCTGTAGGAGTACTTTGACCCCCCCCCCCCTCTCATCTCTTGATACTGTAGCTCTCTTCTTTCAGAAGTCACAGCTCTCTGGATTAACCTGCTCACTTGCACCGGGAAGTGGAACTGGCACTGGAGTCTTTTATGGAAGAAGTAGAAGAAGAAGAAACAACTGCTAACCCCACAGAATAAGTTTAGTTACCCATTTTGAACCCAAATTCCATTGTTTGAGATGGGAAGCAGACAAGCGGTGTGAATTTGTTTTAAATTCACTTTCCAGGTATAACAAAATTGCCTCTAAAAAAAGACAACTATTTAGAATCTAAACAAGTAAAAGATGTTGCACAGCACTCATGATCAAACGTATCTAGCCTATAACCTTTTATTACTTGCGCCATAAAGTCGTTTTTTTGTTTTTTTCTTGTAAAAGGCCATTTCCAAGCTGAGGGCTATTCTCTGCTTGCGTATTTCGGGATGGTGTTTCTGTTCTGCAAAGTACTGTGAATGGACTTGCTGCGACCTAATTTAAAAAGTTTGGATTTGATAGTGCTTCCTGGGTAAATCATATCAATATGTTAACATCCATAAGTAACAAAGTAACAGCATAGCCTGAACATAATACTTCCGTTTTGCCACTTACTAGGTCAAACAGGTCAGTCAGACCCCTTGTGCTTGCTTTACCTATGAAATCAAATGAGTTGTCTCTCTGGTATTTTACTTGAACAAAGATCCTTAAATGATTTTCAGTTCATACAGGTATGTCATGTTCATATAT
This sequence comes from Gymnoscopelus braueri, assembly GCF_963280865.1. Classification (NCBI taxonomy): domain Eukaryota; kingdom Metazoa; phylum Chordata; class Actinopteri; order Myctophiformes; family Myctophidae; genus Gymnoscopelus; species Gymnoscopelus braueri. The sequence goes on from NC_137614.1 coordinate 20,415,849, forward strand.
TCAAGCTTTCCCAGTTCTGTTTTAATGTTTCTTGTTGGTTCATTATCCCACAGTTGATTTATTTCAAAGACCTAAAACCTAACAATGACTTGTACTCGGGAGTAGCAGACAGTAATTTTGCAGTACACTTTATTTACCAGATTTCTATTACTGGCACCATGCATTGTCACAGACCTGTGTTGTGTCACATCTGATGGATATATGTGGACATGTCAATTTCCAACTTTGAGTGAACAAAATTACTTGGTGCTCTCTTGAGGTGTCTTGTTTTGGCATGATCATATTAATGACTCATTTCATTTTGAAGGTGCCTGTCAGTCATGGGGTTCATTTTCAACGACACACTGATGCTCATGGTTCCAGAGCTGCTTCAAGTGCAGAGATACATCTGCACCTACAGATTCAGCCAGGACCACCTGGAGCTTCTCTTTTGTTCAATCAGGGCATCAGGTAGGGCTTTCTAATTTTTTCTTATATTTTGTCTTTTCAACTAAGTATGTCAGAAATGATATCTCAAAAATGATATCTCAAATTATTAAGTAATAACTGTTTTATGCATCTGTGTTTTCTTTCTCCCCCTTTCTTTTTTTTAGGGGGCTAGAATAACAACCCAACTGCAAGCCAGTTCCAAAGCATCTTCCGCCGTCTGATGGTCCGGTGTGTTGTCGACCCTAGCTCTGCAGGGAACGTCACAGCCCAGCCCAGGATCAGACCCAAACCCTTGGAGCTGTGGAGATGTCAGTTGAATCTCATCCATCACCCTTCACTTCGGTTCGGAAGATCCTCAGAAAGCTGTCTGTGTGCCGTGCGAGCCTGGTTACAGATGCAGTACCCACTTCTTTGGAGCAGAACTATCATCTTCTTGCTTTGAAGAATATGGTTGGCCTGATGATTCCCTCTGAAGGTACAGTGAAGGTGATCAGATGTGCTGAGCGTGTCATTCGGCAGTTCCAGTGCCCAGTATCCCAGCGCCATCACATTGTCCGGGCTGAGATTGGTTTGGAAGATGTGTTTATGCTTGGGGAGCACATTGTGAATACACAGTTTGGTATAGACAACCACCACTTTTTGTTATCATTAGTAGTTGATTGTTTTTACAAATTGAGGCTGCACCACATCGCCTAACTGGAGACACACTGCAGAAGCTGTGCAAAACAATCCTCTTCAAGGGTTTTTTAAAACTTTTTTTTTTTTTTTTTTTTTATTATGTTGCAGGCAGAAATACAATAACATGACATTTTGTACGACATCATATTCTCTTCAAGGGTTTTTAGTTATTTAATTAGTTATTTGACTGTACTGATTGTTTGAATAGTTTATTAACAAGATTGTTAACTGTACAAGTAGTACAGTCAAAAGTTATGCTAAAAGGTTAGCATTAAAAAGCCCCAGGGGCTTGTTTCCATTGTGGTCCATGTTGAGCGTTGTTCAGATTTTCGCTCCAAGGATGTTGCTTTAATTTGCACTGTAGTCTACAGGGCAGGAATTTAACAGGGGCCGCCTTATGCCCTTCAACAAATATATATGCCTTGATGCCCTGTCCACACTGCCTCAGTGTGCTTCTTTATGGTTTATAGACATCAGTGTCTTTTTCTTTCATTTTGCTGGTTATACTATGTATTTAAACACTAAATTATCTGACCCGAGTTACAACTGTACATGGAAGGATTTTTCCCCATCTACAACAAATCTCTTTGCCAAAAATACAGGCTCTGTGGTTTTGAGCTTTTATATATGCTATTTTTTGGAAAATGTTCCCCCCAGAATAGGCATCCTTAACCCTTAAATGTTTTTTTCTTCTGTTGACTTAAAATCATTGTTTTATGTTGTATTTGATGGCATTGCTGTGACCCTGTGTGACCCATCCTTGGAAATCTCCCCTCTTATATCTCTGAGTTTGTTTTGATCAACAACTCTTTCTTAGATCAAACGCCTGATTCCGCTACGTTGTGCCCCCTCTGCGAACAGTGGCTGGCAAAAAGAAGCTTATTTTACTTTGGACCATGGGCTTTGAAAGATCGCCAAAACTTAAACTACGCCACACGGATTTAATTTGGGGCTAAGGAATTGATGTGTGCCTATGTGGTCTATTGAATTGTACAATATGATGTTGTGTACGGGTATGTTTTCCTTTTAAATCTATTTTGATTTAAACTGTTAGGGATTTTCAGTTGGACTGGTTACTGTAGTCAGTCTGTTGTGTTCTGTCCAGTGCAGTGCCGTGCGTGCGTGCATGCATGCATACTTGTAAAAAGAGTCTGTCTCAATGTATGAGTGAGCAGACACAATTGGAAATGGAATGCTATGAAATTGAAGCTTATGAATGGATCCTAGTGGGCTTTGTTGTCCAGAATGAATAACATAGGCATTCCAACCTGAAAATTTATTTTCTTTTTCTAAAAGCTGGAGAGACATCTGTTACTGAACAAACAGTAGCAATGATTGTTCTATATTATTGGGCCTTGCCTGAAATTCCAGGCCTGGTACTATTTTATTATTTCGTCTTTATTACCATTATAATACCGCTCTGTGACTTTGGAATTATATGCTTTTGGTATTATTTTATCATTATTACCATTATGATATTCTGCTCTGACTTTGGAATTATATGCTTTTGGTATTATTTTACCATTATGATATTCTGCTCTGACTTTTGAATTATATGCTTTTGGCTGACTTGGAGTATTTGTGTTATATGTTATGCTTTCAGTGCCATTAAAATATGGAACACAGACATTTCATTTGTAGTTGCTGTTTTTGTCAGAGAAAATTCTCAAATGAACAATTATTTCAGTCTTTCAAAGTTGATAGCTCTGTTCTGCTGTTCTGACCTGAATAGCTAACATTAAGGATGTTGGATAAAGGCAATTCAATGTGGCCAGCATATTTCATGTAGTCTGTCAGTGAATGGAGACACAAATATTTTGTGACTATTACTGTTACTTGAAAGTCTTTTAGTATGAAAATATGCAATTTAGATGTAATAAAAATAGGCCATAACTCCATGTCTCGCATTTGTGACAAACTTAACCGCTTGAAAATAGGTTGAAAATTCAGGGAGTTGTGGTGGTTTTAATTGTGGAGAGACCGTCAGCTTCAATGGACATAAATGCATTAGTGGTTTTCAACCTTTTTCATATCAAGGTCCATAATATATTCAGCATTTGAGTCACGGAACACCGTTTGAGCTTTAGCCTCTCACACCCAAAACTTAGAATATGTTATCGTTCAATAAGATGCTGTCAAAATAACAATTATTTACGTTCTCTAATTGTGTACTTGTTTAGTAAGTAATGCAGATGTTTAACAATTTGACTCTTGAGAGTGAAATGTTATACTCAAGATTTAAAGATCTATAAGGGTCCATTTGGTTATCAACTCCATCATTTAGCTGGGGACCACCTGGAACCTAACCTGACACCGTCAAATGGAAGAAGCTTGCGACACACATTTGTTTCACAGCCTACTTCATGCAAATGAGATTTCCGGAGGGAGGGGGGTTTACCAGGCTACCTGGAACCCCCTCAAGGACCACTGGTTGAGAACTATTGCACTGACAAGTCCCGGAAAAGACTCACTGTGATTGGCCAGTAGTCACTATGAGTGGCAGCGTGCCCCTGCTAATATGGCTGCCGCGATACCAGTTGCTCCAGTGAACTGCAGAGGCCACTGAGGTATCTAGGTTTCTATATCTATGTTCTGACAGTCCAATATTGGCAGCCCTGGTCACGGGTGTAGTATTGGGGTTTTGTATTTAGCTTTAGTGCATGATCTATTTTGTTGTGTGTATTTTAATATATTTCTCTCGTGTCTTACAGTGAGTGAAGTGCTTGTGTGCGTTTTTGGTGGCGGTGAAACCCCTCCCTCCTCACTCCCTGCCTCCTTCCGGTGTGCTAAGGACACCTATACCCCCGGCTACTGGCATCTTAGGCTATTGCCCCCCTTTTTGATAGATATTTGTACTATGTTTTAATTAGTTGTGAAATTGCTAAATAAATATATTTCCTAAACTTCATGAACTTGACCTTTACAGTTTGAAGCCTTATTTTTAGTTGCTTATTCTGCCTTGAATTATAAATAAAAACAAACATTATTTTTAAACTGGAAACGAACGTCTCTGCTCCTCTTATTAATAACCTGTGGTCAGTATTCAATGTGTATTGTGCATCATATGGTATTCTCTGGGTGAAACTCCCAGGGTTTTCACCATTGAGAGAAATTGTCCAAAAATAACTATAATAACACTCCACAATCACAGGAAACCCTTGATCCACAGCCTGGGGTCCACCATCAGACCTCCAGCTTTTGCTCACCTCTGATCAAAGTTAGGAGCCCTTGCATGACAGTAGTTGTGACACTGCATTCCTTTAAATATTGATGAAAATGTCCATCACAAGCTGGCGACCCCTGTTCAACCAGTGTTTTACTTTTACTCAGATGATGATGCCAGTCCAACATAATTAAAGGTATTGGCTGTAACGTTATGATCAGATCAGTCAATCAAATTGGATATCAAAGGATGGAGGCCCACTGTCTGTGTATTTAGGCAGATCCAGTACAGGAGCTGGACAATGAAAACAAAAAAGGCAGTAAAGATTGGCTCTTGCCATTTGAACAGCCAACTCATTTCCAAATGGGCGTGTGGGAAAAAAAAAACTACTACAATTACTAGATCATTACATAGACATTAGACAAGAGAACAAGAACAAGAACAAGCTGACAGACAAAGTGTAAAAATCAAACTATTTTTATTTAATCCTTGCTGTTCCTGCTCATCCTTGGTCTGGGGGAAATATTTAACTGGTCAGTCAAACAGTAAATCCAGGACCAGGATTGGTCGCCCAAGCAGAGAATGCAGGACCGGCCCGACCTCGACAAATAAGTTACTGCAGAGCAGGAGCTCGGCGGCCTTGCTGTGACATCGTCTTCATTCCTCTTTGACGAACAACACAACAAAAAATCTCTCTCACATCATACTTGGCACTAGGACATTACATTACATTACATTACAGTCATTTAGCAGACGCTTTTATCCAAAGCGACTTACAATAAGTGTATTCAACATAGGTAGGGAACGAAAACTACTAATCACCAGAAGTCTTTAGTGCATTTTCTGCAAAAACAAGCAACCAAGAGTATACCTAGCGCTAAGGTAAAAGTGCAATATATCAGCTACCTATTTCCTTAAACAGATGAGACAAAATAGCTAAATCAAATGAGCATGAGCTAAAACAAATAAGTCTAAATCGACTAAACAAGATCCAATAGACAATCCAATAATCCAATAAACAATACAGCAATAGAAAACAAGCGTTCGTACAACTAGTTAACAACAAGTAGGTCAGGCAGAGAGGAAGGGTAGTGTTTCCTGAAGAGGTGGGTTTTCAGCCTGCGGCGAAATATGGGCAGTGACTCTGCTGTCCTAACATCAGTGGGAAGTTCATTCCACCACTGTGGGGCCAGAACAGAAAAGAGTCGTGACCGTGTGGATCGGCCAGAAGGACCCTTGAGTGACGAGGCAATCAGTCGCCCTGAGGTGGCAGACCGAAGTGGTCGGGCAGGGGTGTAGGCATCGACCATAGCCCGGAGGTAGGAAGGAGCTGTTCCTTTCACTGCCCTATAGGCTAGCACCAGGGTTTTGAACTGGATGCGAGCCGCTACGGGGAGCTCTCACATGATACTGACTAAACTATTAACATGATTCTATGATACTGACCATGATTCTCCTAAACTATGATACTACTAAACTATGATTCTATGATACTGACTATGATTCTCCTAAACTATGATACTCATCATGATTTGTGTGCATGGGGTTCTCATCTTAAACAAGCCAAGTGCTTAATGAGTCTTCCAGTTTAGTAGACCTTGTATTGTGAATTTGTACTTCCATGTACTGTGATTCTCATGTCTTACTAAATAAAAGTACATCAATCAATCAATCAAACTGACTATGATCCTCCTAAACTATGATACTACTAAACTATGATACTACTGACTATGATTCTCCTAAACTATGATACTACTGACTATGATTCTCCTAAACTATGACACTACTAAACTATGATACTACTGACTATGATTCTCCTAAACTATGATACTACTGACTATGATTCTCCTAAACTATGATTCTCCTAAACTATGATACTACTGACAATGATTCTCCTAAACTATGATACTACTATGATTCTCCTAAACTATGTTACTACTAAACTATGATTCTATGATTCTCCTAAACTTTGATTCTCCTAAACTATGATACTGACTATGATTCTCCTAAACTATGATACTGACTATGATTCTCCTAAACTTTGATTCTGACTAAACTATGCAAGTAAATACTGTCCCTAAACATAGTTTAGTAAGAATCATGTTTTGTCATTACCAGAGTATTAGTGTTTCATCAGTTCAAAGTCGTAGCCAGTACCAGAGTATTAGTGTTTTGTCAGTTCAAAGTCGTAGTCAGTACCAGAGTATTAGTGTTTCGTCAGTTCCAGGTTTTAGTCAGTAGGCCTACCAGAGTATTAGTGTTTCGTCAGTTCCAAGTCGTAGTCAGTACCAGAGTATTAGTGTTTTGTCAGTAGTCAGTACCAGAGTATTAGTGTTTTGTCAGTTCCAAGTCGTAGTCAGTACCAGAGTATTAGTGTTTCGTCAGTAGTCAGTACCAGAGTATTAGTGTTTTGTCAGTTCCAAGTCGTAGTCAGTACCAGAGTATTAGTGTTTCGTCAGTAGTCAGTACCAGAGTATTAGTGTTTTGTCAGTTCCAAGTCGTAGTCAGTACCAGAGTATTAGTGTTTCGTCAGTTCCAGGCTTTAGTCAGTACCAGAGTATTAGTGTTTCGTCAGTTCCAAGTCGTAGTCAGTACCAGAGTATTAGTGTTTCGTCAGTTCCAAGTCGTAGTCAGTACCAGAGTATTAGTGTTTCGTCAGTTCGAAGTCGTAGTCAGTACCAGAGTATTAGTGTTTCGTCAGTTCCAAGTCGTAGTCAGTACCAGAGTATTAGTGTTTCGTCAGTAGTCAGTACCAGAGTATTAGTGTTTCGTCAGTTCCAAACTATAATACAGTATTATAGTTTATAGTATTATAGTAGTATACAAGTTTACTACTCGATCCGTGTATACTTGTATACTTAAAGTGTACTTAAAGTTCTCGCTCTCTCTAAACTATGATACTGTATACTTAAAGTATACTTAAAGTTTAAAAACTATGCAAGTAAATACTGTCCCTAAACATAGTTTAGTCAGAATCATGTTTTGTCAGTACCAGAGTATTAGTGTTTCATCAGTTCAAAGTCGTAGCCAGTACCAGAGTATTAGTGTTTTGTCAGTTCCAAGTCGTAGTCAGTACCAGAGTATTAGTGTTTCGTCAGTTCCAGGTTTTAGTCAGTAGGCCTACCAGAGTATTAGTGTTTCGTCAGTTCCAAGTCGTAGTCAGTACCAGAGTATTTGTGTTTCGTCAGTAGTCAGTGTTATGTCTGACTAACTGTTCACTGACTGCTGCTCTGATCGATTGTGCTGCGCTCGTTTAGCCTTGCCTATTGTTGTGAGTGTGGGGATATTCGGGGATCGATTACTCAAGTCTTAGTCAAGTCTATTATTGTTGTTGTAATGCTGCTCTCCTCAAAGTTATAAGTAAAGTGAAGTTCTTTGGCAAACTGTGTCATGGCCTGATCATTCACAAACACAACATTGGCGACGAAGATGGCTGGTATTTCTCTCCCACCACCCAACCCCTTCCTGGAATTACCTGGCGAGCCTCCAGTGCCCTGGACTCGCTGGAAACAGTCGTTCGAAACGTGGCTAACGGCTACGGGGCTAACCGGCGTTAACGCGGCACGCAAAAAGGCGCTGTTACAACACTGTCTGGGAACGGAGGGACAACGGGTGCTCGGGACGTTGGAAACGGGACCCGGCGATATCAGCTATGCCACAGCCGTGGAGCTTCTGAAGGGTCATTTCGCGGCCCCACAAAGTGCCCTTCTCTGCCGTATCTTGTTCAGGCAACGACGCCAGCTGCCCGGTGAGTCTGTACACCAATATGTGGCTAACCTGCGGGGGCTGGTTAACTCATGCAAGTTCGGCGCGCTGCAGGATGAAATGATACGTGACCAACTGATTGAACACACAAGTAACGTGAAAGTGCGTGAGAGACTATTAATGGAAAAAGATGAACTGTTGCTGTCTGAGGCAGTTGCAATTGCATTTAAAGTTGAGAGTGCAGCTGAGTGTGCTGCTACGTTCGCTTCTACACGGCAACTGCCCACATCCAGCCGTGCAGATCTCTCTCTGAATCCACTACTGCCACGCAGTGACTCACCGGACCCTAACTCCGCAGCTGTGATGCAACTGGAGCGACGTCAGCGCCCTCGGCCCCATCCACAACCACAACAGTCCTGCGCCAACTGCGGGTCTCGGTCGCATGCTTCAAGAGCCCAGAACTGCCCTGCCCGTGGCCAGTCATGCCGTAACTGCGGTAAGCTAAATCATTTCGCTGCTGTCTGTCGCTCTGCCCCGGCCGGCCCAGGGGACCAGGACTCCCAGTCTGGTCCCACCATTATACACAATGTGACCTCAGGTGCAGTGCCCTTCAAATCATGTTCAGTCTACCTCAATGATGTGTGCAACCGTCTGCTGGTGGACACCGGTGCAGGCTGGTCTCTCCTGAACATGGACACCTACAATAGTTTTTTCGGCTCACTGCCCCTGTCTGCCCCCTCTACTGCCCTTTATGGTTATGGGGGGTCTGGAATCGACCTAGTGGGGTCTCTCCAGGTGAATGTCCGCTACGGGACCAAGACTGTGCCCGGTTTTGTTTTTCAAGTGGCCCGTCGGGGCGCTAACCTGATGGGTTTAGACCTGTTCACCGCTCTGGGGTTCTCCCTCCTAGACACGGGGGGGTCGGCTATTATGACTGTCACCACGCCATGGCAGCAGAAGTGGCCGTCACTGTTTCATGGTCTGGGCTGCCTCTCTGCTTTCGCTCATCAACCCCTCCTCAACCCCTCAGTTAAGCCTGTCATCCAGCCGCTGCGCCGCATCCCGCTGGCTCTACGTGACGGAGTCACAGCTGAGCTAGAGCAGCTGCTGGAAGCTGGTATCATCGAACCAGTGGATGCTTCACCATGGGTTTCGAACCTGGTGGTGGCAAAGAAGAAGTCTGGGGCCCTGCGTGTCTGTGTGGACCTGCGTGCAGTGAATAAGGCGGTGGTCCCAGACCAGTACCCCCTCCCCACGTCGGAGGAGCTCACAGCTCAGTTCTACGGCTCCACAGTGTTTACCAAACTCGACCTCAGACAGGGGTACCTGCAGGTGCCTCTTCACCCCAGCAGCAGAAACCTCACAGCCTTTGTAACACATGCCGGGGTGTTTCGCTACACACGGATGCCGTTCGGCCTCTGTTCTGCTCCTAGCTGCTTCCAGAAAGTCATGGTCTCTGTGCTAGCTGGCATACCAGGCGTGGCCATATACCTGGACGATATCGTGGTGCACGGGCCCACGGCTGACGTTCATGACGAAAGACTCAACAGGGTGTTTGCAGCCCTGTCCAAGCACACCCTGACTCTCAATACTGAAAAGTGTGTCCTCTCCGTTCCGGAAATCGAGTTTGTGGGGTTCCGACTGTCTGCAGGTGGCATAACTCCACTTCAGTCCAACGTGGACGCCATTCAGGCCATCCCAGAACCCAACTCAGCTGCCCAGGTCGCCTCGCTCTTGGGCATGGCCGGATACTATTTAAAGTTTCTCCCACACTACTCTGACACCACAGCCCCCCTGCGTCGGCTGCTGCGTAAGGATGAGCCTTGGATGTGGTCTCGGGCGTGCAGTGACGCTGTACGTGCCCTCAAAACGCAACTTACTTCTCCCCCAGTGTTGGCCCACTTTGACATTGCTAGCCCCACCCTCGTGACCTGTGACGCATCATCCATAGCGATAGGAGCTGTGCTGTCACAGATCCAGAACGGGGTCGAGAAACCCATTGCCTTCGCTTCCCGTGCCCTTAACCAGACTGAGCAGCGGTACTCTGTGGGCGAGCGTGAGGCATTAGCCTGCATCTGGGCCTGTGAGCGGTGGCACCTCTACCTCTATGGCCGTTTTTTCACTCTCAGGACAGACCACCAGGCTCTTACGGCGCTGCTGTCCACGTCCGGGACGGGCCACAGACCACTCAGGCTGCACCGCTGGTATGACCGCCTCCGCCAGTACAATTTTGAGCTGAAGTTCACCCCAGGCAGAGATAATGTTGTGGCTGACCTGCTGTCCCGCGCTGTCCCTGCCCCAGCCCCAGTCCTACATGTCGGCACTGACTGTATTGAACAGGACATTATTAACATGTTGCACACGCCTCTCCAGGCCACTGTCTCTCTGCAGGACCTCAAGGACGCCTCTGAACAGGACCCCCTCCTTCCCCTGCTCTGCACCTACATCCACGATGGCTGGCCTCCTGTGGTTCCGGGGGAGCTGGCCGCATTCTCTCGTGTGCGACAGGAGCTTTCCTGCTGGAACGACACCTGTGTGGCACGGGGGCTGTGCACGGTGATCCCTGGTGCCCTACGTGCACGCGTATTATCCATGGCGCACGAGGGCCACCTGGGCATTGTGAAGCTGAAACAACGCTGCAGAGACCTGGTGTGGTGGCCAGGGATAGATAAAGACATCGAGGCCTTGGTCAAGGACTGCGCCGCCTGCCTTGTTAGTGGCAAGACTGGCCACCAGCCGCCCCCGCCCATGCAGCCTCTCGCCTGGCCCTCTACACCCTGGGATCACCTACAGCTGGACGTCTGTGGTGAGATCCATGGGGTTCCACACCATCAACGCTTCCTGGTGGTCGCCTACGACCTGCATTCAAAATGGCCGGAAGTCACCCCTACCGGTTCTGTGACCTCTCAGGTCATGATTGATTTCCTGGACTCTCTCTTCACTCGCTGGGGCCTTCCCCGGACCATTACGACGGATAATGGCCCCCAGATGGTCTCCGCAGAGTTCACTAATTACCTCCACAGCAAGGGTATCCGCCATGTGCGCACAGCGTACTATCATCCCCAGGCCAACGGTGGCGTGGAACGCTTCAACCAGTCCCTGAAGAACGGCATCAGGGCACACATGGCCCAGGGGTGCTTCTTCTCTCAGGCCATCCGTCACACTCTACTGCACTACAGGGCCACCAAGCACTCGACCACGGGCGTCTCCCCAGCCTCCCTCATGCTGGGCCGAGAGCTCACCCTGCCTCTTGACAGGCTCCGTTCCCCTACGCCCCTTTCCCCGCCCCTTTCACCTTCCCCTGTGGTCAAGGCCTCAGTCACCCGTCAGCAGGCTCAGATGAAGCGCCGCTTTGACCAGTCGAAACGGGCCAGGGCGCCAGTCATCGCCGCCTCCGACTGGGTCAGGGTCCGACGGCCTCACCGGGACAATAAAATGGCCTCGTTCTGGTCCTCCCCCATTCAAGTTGGCCGCCAGCTGGGCCCCGCCACCTACCTCCTCAGCGATGGCTCTCGTTGGCACTCCAGCCGTCTTCGAAGGGTACCTGCCCCGCCACACACGGCTGTTGACATGCCCCACACCGGGGATTACCCGGTGCCTTTAGCTGCACCTGCACAGGTCATGGACATTCCTCTGCCCACTCGGCCTCTGCCCTGTGCCTCCCCACGTCCTGCTCGAGTGCATTCGCGCCCTGCCCACTTACAGGACTTTGTGTCAGCTTTGTATGCTTGAACTTTTGCCGGGGGGGAGGAAATGTTATGTCTGACTAACTGTTCACTGACTGCTGCTCTGATCGATTGTGCTGCGCTCGTTTAGCCTTGCCTATTGTTGTGAGTGTGGGGATATTCGGGGATCGATTACTCAAGTCTTAGTCAAGTCTATTATTGTTGTTGTAATGCTGCTCTCCTCAAAGTTATAAGTAAAGTGAAGTTCTTTGGCAAACTGTGTCATGGCCTGATCATTCACAAACACAACAGTCAGTACCAGAGTATTAGTGTTTTGTCAGTTCCAAGTCGTAGTCAGTACCAGAGTATTAGTGTTTCGTCAGTAGTCAGTACCAGAGTATTAGTGTTTTGTCAGTTCCAAGTCGTAGTCAGTACCAGAGTATTAGTGTTTCGTCAGTAGTCAGTACCAGAGTATTAGTGTTTTGTCAGTTCCAAGTCGTAGTCAGTACCAGAGTATTAGTGTTTCGTCAGTAGTCAGTACCAGAGTATTAGTGTTTTGTCAGTTCCAAGTCGTAGTCAGTACCAGAGTATTAGTGTTTCGTCAGTAGTCAGTACCAGAGTATTAGTGTTTCGTCAGTTCCAGGCTTTAGTCAGTACCAGAGTATTAGTGTTTTGTCAGTTCCAAGTCGTAGTCAGTACCAGAGTATTAGTGTTTCGTCAGTTCCAAGTCGTAGTCAGTACCAGAGTATTAGTGTTTCGTCAGTTCCAAGTCGTAGTCAGTACCAGAGTATTAGTGTTTCGTCAGTTCCAAGTCGTAGTCAGTACCAGAGTATTAGTGTTTCGTCAGTTCCAAGTCGTAGTCAGTACCAGAGTATTAGTGTTTCGTCAGTAGTCAGTACCAGAGTATTAGTGTTTCGTCAGTTCCAAACTATAATACAGTATTATAGTTTATAGTATTATAGTAGTATAAAAGTTTACTACTCGATCCGTGTATACTTGTATACTTAAAGTGTACTTAAAGTTCTCGCTCTCTCTAAACTATGATACTGTATACTTAAAGTATACTTAAAGTTTACTACTCGATCCGAGTATACTTAAAGTGTACTTAAAGTTCTCTCTCTCTCTAAACTATGATACTACGATTCTATGATACTGACTATGATTCTGACGAAACTATAATACACTGGTACTGACAACGACTTGGAACTGACGAAACACTAATACTCTGGTACTGACGAAACTATAATACTCTGGTACTGACTACGACTTGGAACTGACGAAACACTAATACTCTGGTACTGGCTACGACTTGGAACTGACAAAACATTAATACTCTGGTACTGACAAACTATGATTCTGACTAAACTATGTTTAGGGACAGTATTTACCTGCATAGTTTAGTCAGAATATATACCACCTAAAATGTATATGTATTTGGCCGTGGACCCCCATCTCAAAAATATGTTGTTCCAGGGACCCCCCCCAGAAGCAAAGATTTGAGTTATAAATGTTCGCTTTAGAAGCTGCATTGTTGGTCGTCAAAGGTTTCCAGTGGGTCCCCAGCAAAAATATAGCATCAGTTTAACCAACCAATTGAACCCTACACACATATGATATATAAATCATCACTTGTTTAATCTGTATCCTGAACTGAGTTCTCTATCCTGATTGGATAAAATTGGTATCCCGACCTGAAAATGCATTTTCTGTTTAATAAAGAGGTGGAGAGACGTGGAGACTCCTGTTACTGAACAAACACTCTATAGCAATGATTACCATCAGAATTAACACTTATTTTAACCAAATAAAATCACTTACCCTAACCCTTTTAAGTGCCAAAACCCAAACTCTGTCTCTAGGGAAAACGTGAATGCAGTCCCTTACACCTTACAATGGTCATACTCCAGTTTGTAAACCTGGTTTAAACATAATATGTTGTCCACATGAACCACTAAATATATAGATAATATAGATATATAGTTCCTGGTCTGAGGCTATATTCACAGGAAGAGACACACTTGTGAGATTCCCATTCAATCCGAGAACACATCTCTGTCATTTTTAGATTCATTTGGCTATTCAAAAATATCAGATCTACAAGCTCATAGCGCGGCACTCGTTGCCGCGCTATGAGCTTGTAGATCTGCTATTTTATTTTTTGGGAAAATCGTGACAATTTGTGCAAATCTTTGAATGTATATATACTTTTGAAGCGAACATTTGTAGAATCCCCCAGAAGCAAAGCTTGAATAGCTATGAGCTGAATAGCTAAAATAGCCAAAATCGAAAATGATAAAGATGCGTTCCCGGTCTCCTGCAGCCCAGGTTGCTGGTCATGGTCATGGTGTCCAGTATCACTGGCACCATGCTGTGATTATGAGCACAGCCCCGAACACGCCCACGTTGTGCCCCATCAGCTTCATCTGGTTCCAGAACTCCACCTGCCGGGTACCGTGCCAGTAGCCCAGGTTCCCGTCAATGAGCAGCACCACTAGAGGCAGGGTGGTGGCCAGGACCTGTGTTGGGGGAGGGGGGGGGCACACAAAGTGCGTATGAGCTTGTAGATCTGCTATTATTTTTTAAAACGTGCAAAATGTGTGCAAATATGTACGTTTTAAAGCAAACATTTTTAACTCCGATCTGTGCTTCTGGGGGTCCCTGGAACAACATATTTTGAGATGGGGGTCCATGGCCAAATACATATCCTTTACATGAAAAAAAGGGCTTTGAGTGGTTCATTCATAATGACATTTTCCATTTCCTAGAAATGTAGTGTTAGTCAAAAGTACAACATTTGTCTTTGAAATGTGTAGTGGAGTACTCAAGTAAAGTACATAATACCGGTACTCCAAAAGTTACTTACTTTAGAGAGAGAGTTATATAAAGAGAGAGAGAGTTGCGTCACGCTTTTGATCTCTCGATTTATTTTAACAACTCATTCAGTGCCAAACTTATTTCTGGCTTTATCACCCCTGTGCCAAGGCCAAAAATACATTGTAAAAAAAAGTGCTTAGGAGCCAAGATACAGCATTTTTCAGTAAGAAGTTAAACAAGAAGTGAATGGAGCAGCAAATCTTCAAATCATCATATCTTGGGTTCTGAAATTCTTTTTTTTATGACGTCGGCGACGTCATTGGCACTCTGGGCTTATGAAAAACATATCACACATTGTTTTCTGCTGTGGGCTGAAGTGGTTAATGTGTTTTTTTTATAATAATCAAAATCTACAAAGTAACTAGTAACTAAAGTAAAAGTAAAATATTTGTCTCTGAGATGTAGTGGAGTAGAAGTAAAAGTATTGACAATTCAAAACACTCCAGTAAAGTAAAAAAAATCCTCAAAAGCATACTTAAGTACAGTATGTACAGTACGTACACCACTGACCTGTGCGGCCAGGCGGATGTAGCATCCGGACAGGATGGCCAGAGCCAGCACACCAAACAGATTCACAACAGTCCTCTAATTCTCATACCCAGGGTCTGTGATAGCAGGTCCAAATGCCATACGTCATCTCAAGTGGAGATGATTCCCCTAGATTACCTTGATGCCAGTGCTATGGTGTGCTTTAGCCAGACTCCATATAAGAGAAACACACTGAATCTCTCCTGGTTAGTGAGTACTGTACTGTAATTTATGGGTTGTGTATGGGTTGTGTAGTTAATCTAGTTATCATTTATTTTACTCATGGTATCTGTACTGTATATGCACACTCATACTTGCACACTGACAGTAACAATGTGAATTATTGTAATCAACTACTTCATCCACAGGATGGCAGTGTTGTATTGATTAATATAATATAATATTTGGACTGACTCATGTCCCTATTGAGCATAATATGTATATATATATATATATATATATATATATATATATATATATATATATATATATATATATATATATATATATATATATACTTATAAACTTTGTGCCCATGGATGACCTGCAGGCCACAGCCTTCTTCTCTGTCATCTATGTGCCTCCATCCTAACTCTCTCAGAAAGGAGGACACTCTGTTTAAAGTAATCAACCATATATGAAACATTCTATAATTGTCTCAAGTTTGGTTTGGTGACAAACAAGGACCACTTTCTGTTCAAGAAAATGTATTGGTATCATGGTAACATTTTCAGTATTAGCATAAATAATGTGCCCTTGTTTTTCCATGCAAGATTAAACAAACAAGCAAAAATAGCTTTATTCCCTCTCTCTCTCTCTCTCTCTCTCTCTCTCTCTCTCTCTCTCTCTCTCTCTCTCTCTCTCTCTCTCTCTCTCTCTCTCTCTCTCTCTCTCTCTCTCTCTCTCTCTCTCTCTCTCTCTCTCTCTCTCTATCAGTGTAAGTGTGACATTATGACCCACAATGTATACACATTCTATCCGACGGTCATCATAGACTGCCAGTCAACACAGTGACCCAGCCATGATTTTCCCAGACATTCTAGAGACATGCACGTCTACCCCCTACTCTCTCTCTCTCTCTCTCTCTGTCTCACTCACACGCACGCACGCACACACGCACACACACACTTGCACAACACATAAATATAACCATGCATGAACCCACATAAAAGTAATATAAGTTATCTTTAACTCTGAACACACACACACACACACACACACACACACACACACACACACACACACACACACACACACACACACACACACACACACACACACACACACACACACACACACACACACACACACACACACACACACGTATGTGGTCACCAGTCATAAACACATAGGAAATTAAATTGGGTCCATATTACTCAAACTGGCAACCCATTAGTCCCCCTCTGTTCCCAATAGGCCTACCCACTGGGAGAGAGGCCTACTTTGTGTGTGTGTGTGTGTGTGTGTGTGTGTGTGTGTGTGTGTGTGTGTGTGTGTGTGTGTGTGTGTGTGTGTGTGTGTGTGTGTGTGTGTGTGTGTAAATGGTTAAGTGGGTCTGCAGTGGACTGTGGGGTCTTAATTGAGCACTCATTTCCGTACATTGATTTTACTAGGTAGCAATAGTCGTTATGTGAGTGAGCAGTGAGTGTATGTGTGTGTGTGTGTGTGTGTGTGTGTGTGTGTGTGTGTGTGTGTGTGTGTGTGTGTGTGTGTGTGTGTGTGCGCACACACGTTTTGTGTGTGTGTGTGTGTGTGTGTGTGTGTGTGTGTGTGTGTGTGTGTGTGTGTGTGTGTGTGTGTGTGTGTGTGTGTGTGTGTGCGTGTGTGTGTGTGTGCGTGCGTGCGTGCATACGTGTGTCTGTGTGCATGAGGCTACTTTTGAAAATACCTGTATGTCTGGGTGTCTGCATTGATAAAAAATGATAAGAATGATGATAATAATTAGTTATGCACAATATGGACATTTTGGCCGATATCCGATGACCATTTAACGGTATGCGTCAAATCGATTGATACCGATATCGATATTGTAATACAAGTGTACAGTAGGGTTTCCCTGTTATTCAGTAACTGAAAAATGCTGCTAATTGTCCCAAAGTGGCTGCAAAAGATTGCTGCTATTTGTTTCAAAAAGCTGTTTATACATATATAACATGTATAACGACGCAATGTAACATAGCTCTGTTTACACAATGCTGTACCTGCTCCAACTGTATACTTTCCCCATTTTCTTAAACCGTTTTTATTATATTTTGACACTCGCTTTGGCAACGTAAACGTATGTTTTCTCATGCCAATAAAGCTCCTTTGAATTAAATTGATTCTGGGTGCAGGTGCAGACTAAAACATTACCTGATTTATTTATTTTTATATTTTCCCACTTGTTTGAGGCAGACCTTTTGAAATACTTTTTCAGCTTCACATTCAAACATGAATATTATAAAATAATATATCAGCAAAAATGTTTGATTATTGGGTTATTTTGCCAATACCGATAGCGATATTGCATTTTAAATAAGCAAAGGGCGATACAATATGATGAACGATTAATCATGGATGCATCCTTAATAATAATATTATTATCTTAATTAAAATCTGAGAAAATAGGGGGGGGGGGCGGGGAATTACAATAGAAAAATGCATCATAATACAATACAGTGCAGTCAAAGGTACAGCCTGTAATAAGAAGATGCCTGGTAGCAAAGACTCACCCTTTGTGCATAGGCCTTGCAGGTGTGTGCAACCTATTCCGCATTGCTATCCCCCCATACAGAGTTAAAAGAACAACATATTCCATAGGCTATAGTATATACCATAACCTCAGCATGCCATACAGTGGCCTCTGTATGTAACATGATATCACAAAGAGCGCTGTGCATGCTAACGCACGCTGTATACGCCAGCGTGTTTAGATTCAATTCACCATGCCAGTAAATGAGAACGGGGGAAATACTTATTCAAGCTATTCCCATGTCATTCAATACAATGTCAAATATAGACTCAAAGAGACAGTTATACACAGTAGTTTAATCAGCGGGTTTCCATTGTAGAGAGAGGTTTTGTCCAAAGGCTCTGAAATATGATCATTGAATACCCTGTCAGTAGAAGGCTTTGGCATGCTACTTGGTTAACTGAACACCATAAATTGGTTAAGATCATAATTATATCAAAGAAGTTATGGTGGAGATTATTTTAGTCATGCTTTTGCTGTGATGTACAGCCCAGTGTTAATTTAACTCTGAGAGTGTCCACATGGAACCAAAGTGACCTGTCCTCTCTGAGTTACGAATCGCCGCTGTCGGATCTAAATACTAGATCTCGATCGTAGATCGGCTATTTTCACTACTTTAGTTTGACACTCTTGTATGATGATAGGGCATTAAATGACGAAAAAACATCATGTGTTTTGTTCTTGTCTGAAAAATAAAGACAAAGTAAAAAGAAAAGTTAAGTCAGTTTTAGTTTTATATGTGCCCTATGTGAAAATATTCGGTGCCAGGGACCCCATGCGAGAAGATGTGTTTTCTTTTATCCACAATTGTTCAATTGCTTTGTTAGACAATTTTGCTGGGGTCCCCCTGGAACTCCCTTTTCTCCCGTTTTAGAAGCAATGATTTAAAACACTTCTGGTATTAACAGTACAATGAAGAGAGAGGCAAACGTTGATCAGAACACCTGATAGAACAAGATGAAAGGCAGATTGGAAAAAGAGAAACAGGAGGGATGATGAACAGTGATGTTTGTGAGCTCAGTTTGAACCAAAAAGTTTAGCAAATTGACATTGTGTCTCATACTGTATCTAGTCCTGTAAACCAGTAGCCTCGTTCCCAGCCTTACTCATCTGCGAAGAGAAAAGCCTGGTCACGACCTACTAAACAGTGTCTATAGGGGCGGGGCTTCCGTCGTACGTATTTCCCCTGGAAACTATCTTTTTTGACCAATCACAAGACTCATTTCATTCACGGAGAATGTAAACAGATTTGTAAAGCGTCAACGTCATTTCCGGACGGTACTTCCGCCAAATCATGGCACTTCCGTTTAGACACTCAACCGGCTAGGTCTTGCCCAGCGTGGTAAACAAGTGGTTCTCAACCAGTGGTCCGGGGTCCACCAGTGGTCCTTGAGGGGGTTCCAGGTGGTCCCCAGCTAAATGATGGAGAGTTGGTAACCAAATGGACCCTTATTAAATCTTTAACTCTTGAGAGTGTAAAATGAAACCAAATGGACCCGTCTCACAAGTTAAATTATTGTTAAACATCCGCATTACTTAATTTGCAAGAAGTCTACACAATTAGAGAATGTAGAAGAATTGTTATTTTGATCAACGTTTGCCTGTTATCTCTCCTATGGTGCCAACATCAATACAGCATGGAATTGTGGAGAAAATCGTATCCAACGATGACAAAATATTCTAAGTTTTGGGTCTGAGAGTCTCGTCAGATGGTGGTCCGTGGCTCAACTACAGAATAAATAATGGACCTTGATATGAAAACGGTGGAAAACCACTGCTGTAAACCACTCGAGTGATTGGACAATCAGAATTTAAGCTCCAGTGGAAACCAGGGCATTGAGACAAGCACCACATACAGTACACACAACATATCGCATGTTTACTTTGGATTCACTAATGAGGAAATGGAAGAAGGTTCATTCCAGTCATCGCTACCTCACTTTATACAATAAATACAGTGTCCAGTGGACAAGGCCTGAAGCATACAGCTAAAAATACAATAGCTGCATACAATCATGTAACCACTGTGTGAGAGTTATGAATGTAAATATGCTGGTCTGTGACTATGCAATGCACTGACTGACAGATGCACGTACGCTTGAATTAAAACATATGCACAAACACATGTGTGTCAGCAAACTCACAAACAAGCATGCATACGCACGCGCACACACACACACACACACACACACACACACACACACACACACACACACACACACACACACACACACACACACACACACACACACACACACACACACACACACACACACACACACACACACACAGTGTCTGGCTACCAATGAGACAGAGTGACAGGTCTAATGATTAACGAGCCTAATTAGCAGTAATTACCTCAGTGATTAGCCTTAGTCACTTAGAAAGACTGTTGACACAAAGGAGACAGGCCTCTCACTAAATAACCATAGGCATTCATTCACACACACACACACACACACACACACACACACACACACACACACACACACACACACACGTGCGCGCGCGCATACACACACACACACACACACACACGTACACACACACACACACACACACACGTGCGTGCGCATACACACACACACACACACACACACACACACACACACACACACACACACACACACACACACACACACACACACACACACACACACACACACACACACACACACACACACACACACACACTGAACATGTACCCACAGATGCATGCACTTACATGTGAACAAACACTATGCATCCA
>NC_137614.1:20438870-20486370 GCF_963280865.1 Gymnoscopelus braueri
CACACACACACAGTCCTGTTGTTGCTCCCTGCACAGTCATTACCTCTGACAAAAGCAAGGTGCCCTGGAAGCTGACCAATTGCACGCCAGCCCTGTTCCCTAAACAGGAAGTAGGCCATGCATGAGTGTGCCGGTAAACAACCTGTGGTATTTGTGCTAATGGCCATACTTCCTCTTAAGAAGATTGTAATTTATATTCAGGCATAATGGGCCAGGTGGTCATGTTATTTTCTTACTGTAGCTGTTTATTCCGCCAGCGTAAATATGTTGCCTCTTTCTCTCTTTACCCTGTCCCTGGCACTCTTTTATTTAAATGTCTCTCAATTTGTGTATATTGTAGACTTAATGTTTGTTATTATACGAACTGCACAGCATGTATGCATCTCTCTTTAACTCTAAATCTCTCTCTACCACTCGCCTGTCTCTACTTCTCTGCCCCTCTCCATCTGTTTACAATGCCTAAAGGATGACTCGTGCAACAATACTTCATGAAAACACATGTTACCGTCTGTTTGTCAAACAAACATCTGTCAGAGAGCCGGCCCGATAGTGCCTTTATTTGTCCAGACGGAACTGGGGAGTGCCAGTAAATTACAGGCCCAAAAGCGTCATCTCTGTTTCTGTTGACAGCCCACGTCCTGAGTGTGCAGATAACAACGGTCTGCACATCATTGAGCTGATGTATGCAAGTTCAGATGAACTTTAAGGGACCTATATGAGAGAGGAAAGAAAGATAGAAAGAAAGAAAGAAAGAAAGAAAGAAAGAAAGAAAGAAAGAAAGAAAGAAAGAAAGAAAGAAAGAAAGAAAGAATCTAGTTGGTCCCCAGATGAAAACAGTGCAAGTATGTTTTAATGAGCCCTGGTCACTACTATGTTTTAATGAGCCTCGGTGACTTGTACATTATTGTGCTTTCATGAGCCTGGGTCCCAGGGTGAGACTAAATTCACTCAGTTTGGTTCCTGGGGCTGGCCACGTTTACTACCTCTGCAGTAATTTATAGGCCTACACCATCATTCATTACTCTGACGAACATGTCGTTTACTGCAACAAGACGTCTAATAGCGGCATGGCATCCGTGCGGATCTCAGACGTCATGCGGGCTGTCTATGACATCAGAGTTCATAGGGGGTGCAATGCACACCAGTCCTTTTGAGGTGCTCTATAGGACTCTAAAAAGATCAAAATAGCCGCACTTAAGAAGTGACTTTGATTGCAACTCCCTGAGGAAGGCAGCGTGGCTGCTGAAACATATTTCTTTCTCTCGTCCTATAACGTTTTGGCACTTAAGTTCTGAGTGTGCGGTTATTTTGAACTTTTTAGTCATCAGTCATCAGTCATTTATGATGTCAGTATTTTGATGTTTTAAAAAGTTAAATATTTGAAAAAGTATAAAACACCAAAGATATTTGCGTATAGTTCCCAGAAGCTTTC
The DNA here is from genome assembly GCF_963280865.1 of Gymnoscopelus braueri. Taxonomy (NCBI): domain Eukaryota; kingdom Metazoa; phylum Chordata; class Actinopteri; order Myctophiformes; family Myctophidae; genus Gymnoscopelus; species Gymnoscopelus braueri. The sequence continues at coordinate 20,440,303 of NC_137614.1, forward strand.
GCAGAAAAATGGGGGGGCGAAGGGTTAGGCAGGCAGACAGACAGACAGACAGACAGACAGACAGACAGACAGACAGACAGTGTTTTTTGACTTATTTAACATAAAATGTTCATATACAGAACAGTGTTTCCCAACCTGTGGGCCAAGCCCCCTTGGGGGGAATTACAGGATGAAGCCTTATCTGTTTGGAGGGAGTCCAACATTTTAAACATGATGCACACAATTATGTATTGCTTTCATCCACTGTCTGCCTGTATGTTCTCAATGTGATATCAGTCCAACTTGTCATACAGACTGTATTATCCTGTATCTTTAACATAGCTAGCTCCCGCATCATGTGAAGTACAGTAATACCATTGTTAGAATGTTTTACCACTTTCAACCTTTCAATCGATGTTTTGGGCATGTCATTATATTGTCAAAAATATTTTAAATATATACCAAAATCGCCACAAAAAAAAAGCACACAGCACAAGCACACAAAGCGTTGTGTACATCGGGCAATTTTCATCCCCTTACACCCATTGTAACTTCAAACTCTAGTTTAAGAATGTCTGAAAACTGCACATCCTTGGTTCTGGTGACTGATATTTTCCTTCTAATGCGTGAGGGGGCCGTGTTTTTTATGGTTTGACAATGAAAATGAATGAATGAATGACTAAATGAATAAATAAATACATTACATACATTTAAATAAATGGGGGGCGGGGGAAGTAATTGAAAAAACACGCATTAGAAGGACAATATCAGTCACTAGAACCAAGGATGTGTGGTTTCAATACATCTAACATAGGTAAGAGTTTGAAGTTACAATGGGTTTATATGTAGGAGGTGGATGTTTCTGATAAAATGAAGAAAAAATTATCTCAATCAAGCAACTTAAAAACTGTCTGGGGTGCACACAAAAGCCCGACTTGATGTTAAAATGACCCCAGATGTGTTATAAACTGAAATGCCCCTTCAAGTGGCTAACATGTATGACAAACACTATTGTGCATGCGTGATGCACACCTGTGGGGGATTCCAGCTTTTGTCAGATGTAAGAAGGGAAACCTCAAGGTTGGAAACCAACCACTGACTTAAAGGACCAAAAATTACATGTTTTCTATCAATTACACACTCCACGAAGCCTTGAATTCATGACGTTTTTTTTTTTTTTGTCGCATTCCTAAGCCAATAATTCATGACCGGCGGAGTCCGGAGACTCTTTGAGTAGGAGACTCAAAGAGTCCGACTGATGTCCCGGTCATCAAATTATTGGCTTAGGAACGCGACAAAAACTAAGAAATCTCCATGAATTCAAGGCTTCACAGGGTGTGTAATTGATAGAAAATAAGGGTGAACTTCTCCTTTAAGATACTGTATGCTAGTTTGTACTTTTTTGTCCACAATATGTTAAAGCTAACATCTCTCTACATACAACATGTACAGTATCCAACACCTGCAGTATCAAGTAACTCTGGAGGAAAACACTTTTCCTTTCAAATGGTGTGATTAGACCATAAAAATGATGAACGTTCTTTGACTTGGAGCCATGTACCATAATGAGGAGACAATCAGAGCTTAGTTGGACCACATTCACTTGGCAGACACTCAGCCCACAGAGAGGGACGGTGCTGTTTATGTCTTGGACTCATCTTCATTGTCATATACTGTACATTTCAAATCAATAGGCGATACTGAGGCAAAGCGACAGACTGTCTGCTTTGATTACAGCTCTGCTTTGATCACCCTGTTAAACTGACTTATATGTACATGACACCAGCACAAGTCCTATAATTTACTTTGACCATAGTAATTATAAGACTTCATTCATTCGAATTCAATAACTGGTAAACAAGTTAGATTCCAGTTAGAACTTGATCTGACTCATTAGGAGAAAAAAAATCACTCTGGGATTTCCCAAACGCAATAAGACGTCATGTTTGTGACGATTCCGGTGGTCGCTGTTCATCCTCATGACTGCACAATTACACAAAAAAATGAGAAATGCCACAAGGAATGCTTCAGTTTTGCGGTTGTATCTCTCAAACAAGAAATATGTAGCAATACATCTTGTGTGTTTCAATTAAACTAATTGTGTTGCTGACAGTGCTGATTGATAGTATTCTGTTGTATTTTATAGCATTTGAGGAAGAATATACAATACATGATTGGGTTAGGTTTGTTCTTTTACAATACCACATAACCACAAAAGGTTTCAACTCTGAATACAAGATCAAGTGACTTGTTACAGGGGTCATTATGCAGGGCATTCAGATTACAGCCACCACATGTGCCTTTTCATTATAATCAATATGAATCTGAATGTTTTAATGCTGCGTTCTTGGGAGACAGCGTCTACACAGAAATGGGGAACGTTGTGGCTTTTGTGGTTGTGTTGTATAGTAAAATCATGTTGCTGCACGGTATCTCGTGTTTCTTTGTACATTGTGTACATTGTGGCAAGATGGGCCACAACATTACATCAAGTGGGAAACCTTTTGTCTGTGGGCCAACACTGTGTCACAGAAACGTTACTATAATAGATCCACTTTTATGGGTACATGAGTCCTAGCAATACATACAATACACATGATTTCGTTCTGGGGCAAACATTAGTTTCAAATAGCAGATCTACAACCTCACAACACATCATGAGTCATGACACATTGAGAGTTTGTAGATCGGCTATTCTCTAGAGTGTTGGTGTAAAGGGAAAAAAGGAGGGAGGGGCCTAGTATACTGTAGACCCCTGTGGGACTCCAGTGCACTAAGTATAAAGAGTTTAAGTGGTTAATTCAGGGCCAGTAAATATAATCTGAAGTGCTGTGCTAGTATCGTTGTTCATTAATGGCTATAGCAGTAGATAGCAGGTCTGATTTGGTAGGAATTGTTTAAATGTTTTTCATGGCAAAGATAAAGGATACGTTACTGTACTGCCACTAGACATTAGATTTATGAATGAAGGGGAAATCAGAGAACTTGGCAGTAGGAAAATCAAGAATCTTTTTAACAAATGCATCAGAAGTTTTGTTCTTTTGCTGTAATTGATACCTGATATTGCCTCCCACATGTAGAAAGTGCCTAATGACCCAGGAACCAATTCAAAAGTTAAGCACAGTACATGGCCAGCAGTAGTGGAAAACTATCCTTTGGGCAGAGGATTATTATATATATTATCAGAGGCTATTATCTTTTATCCCATCTGAGGCAACATTGTGAGCTTGAATATGAATTGCAACATAAGATCGTATTTTAGGCTCAGGGGAAGCAAGACAGACCCTGTGGCTGTGAAGATTAATATTGTCAGCGAATCACAATTAGGAGGTTAGACAGTATTATACAGTGCTATACTCTATTGTGTGATTCATCATTGATACAAATGGTAATCTGAAGTTCAGAAGAAGCCGATGACAGGCTAAACCTCTTTCTGTAGCACACAGGAAACATGGACTGTATCAGTTAATTGTTCTAACAGTATCAACATAGTGCAACGGTGGAGCCAACATATACTAAGAAATGAAATACTAGAAGAGGTCTGCTTCCTCCCTCAGTCTATGGGGATACGCTTCTGGAGAAAAGATGCTGGTTTTGGTGAACGTACTTGACCCAAGAGTTAGAATTTTCAGTTTAAAGCATCTAACGCTTGACCTAATAGTTAGTTAGAAGTTTTCAGCATGTGCTTTCCCCTGTTGAACTTGCTAATGAGGCCTTATTATATATCATAACGGCATTAACACCTACAGTACTTGTGTTCATATCTTTACTGCATTGACTGCTAAGTGAAAGAGTGGGTAACATGGCCCTGTTGTAAGTGTGATGTCGTGAAACTGATGGAAAATAATGTGTTGGATGCTGGGAGATACATTTTGACAAATTTTCTTTTTACCTTTTCAGGAAACTGAATAAAGAACCTGTGTTCCAATGGATCCAGTGTAGTTATTATTACATTAAAAAAACACAGACAACCTTAACCGCTTTCACAAATCTTTTCAGAAACATCAAAAATAACAGATCTACAAGCTCACAACGCATCATACTTTTTACAAAGATAAATGAATGATACAAAGTTGAAACAAGGTTTCTGCCAGACAACGATATGTTTCTTTGGATGGATGGAGGATGGCTAATGAAGAATATCTACGTAAGTCAGAATTCGCTGCGTGGTCCCTGTTGCATTTCCAAGTCTTTTCTTACTGTCTTTACTGGAAACAAAATACGACCAACATCTGATGGTGTTCAAATCTTTATGACCTGGAAGTATCTAAGAGCCATGATGGATGACACGTTTTACTGAAGATAAAGATTTGCGTCTGTTTTTCGTGTTATTTTACGTCTTTCGTGAAACAATGGTTTTAGCAGTAAGGGTCACAATAATTTATAAGCTGTCACCAAGTTCAAACTGCCTCTGAAAGCACAGTCGGGTTTAAAATACTATGCAACCAGAATTTCCACAGTATTTTATAAACAAAACAAAAAAAGAGCCACTGTGAGAGTGAAAGAAGACCACAAGACCCAGTTAACCTACTTTCAGAAGTTGAGTATGATGAAGATATAGTTATGTTCCACACCATCAGGTCAATGACTGATTAATGAGGCCGGTCAAAATGATAAAAGATAGATAGTGTTATGTTGGAAGTGGGTCAATGAAGTATACGTCTGTGTTTTTACTACACCATGTGTACACTGTGTGTGTGTGTGTGTGTGTGTGTGTGTGTGTGTGTGTGTGTGTGTGTGTGTGTGTGTGTGTGTGTGTGTGTGTGTGTGTGTGTGTGTGTGTGTGCGTGCGTGTATGCGTGCATGTATGCGTTGGTGCAAGTGTGTGTACTGTGTGTGTGTACTCAGTGTGCATGCGCATCTGCTGGTATGTCTATGCTATTATGTACCAGTGTGGTTACGTTCATGCTTGTGTGTGTGTATAACAGACAGCGACAGAAAAAAAGAAAAAACTCTCGCACACTGTCTTCAAATGCAATTAAAAAGATTTAATGGGAATAACTACGTTTCGGTCTGTTAGACCTTCATCAGGTTATCTCCTAAAAGATAACCTGAGTTTTTCTTTCAGTGCGTTGGGGACCTCATTTGGTCTTCTCCTACGCACATCTTGCCTTTGTAGGTGTGTAGGTTTTTATGTATAACAGACCGATACAAATACAGTACGTGCGTCAGTGTGTGTGCATGCAACCCTGCATCACATACAATGGTACCAATGCATTATGTTGTATCATTGAGAGTGTGTAGTAGCCTGCAGGAAGCAGTCACATTTCAGCTTGTGATGTCATGAGAAACCCCCCTTTCTCCCTCCCAGGAGACGAGTGGGGCCTGACTTCTACATCAGATGAATCACATAAAAACACACAGACGTACTGATCTCCTTGTATCTCACTCTAACTCATGCACTAGTCTCTCTGTCTCTCTCTCACTCTCATAATCTGATGCTTTCCCCATTCTTCCCTCCATATCTTCCTCTCCCTCACTTCCTCTGCACCACACTTTCCTTTGCTCCTATCCTCTCTCCTTTCCTCCCTCCATCACGGGTGCAGCGTTTCTATCTATCTCTGCCAACTTCTTTTGGGAGCCAAAACAAGAGTCATATTATGAACCCTAGCATCCCTATTCTGGAGCAAACTTTATGTTTGTGAAGCGTTTCTTAGCTTGCAGATCGGCCATTTTCGTTGAAGATATTTGGTGTAGAGGGAAAAAGGCAGTGGACCTAGTATAACCTTGGTCATCTATGTACAGTATATATGGTTTTAGCGGTTTAAATCATATATTATAGGGGGCACCGTGGCGCAGTCGGTAGTGCTGTCGCCTCACAGCTAGGTTGGAATAACGTGTTCCTTCCACGTGCTACGTCCTACCGGGGGAAATTCCCCCTGTCAGGTGATAAGAAGTGGCCTGCTCACTCCTCATGCGTTGAAGGAAGCATGAGCTCAGTTCGGGGCTCTCCCCAGGCTGGCAGAGCGAAAGTAGAGCCCAGGATTACAAGCTTATGCATTGGCACTGGGTGAAAAATGGGTTACAAAATCGTGGGATTCTTTTTTTTGAAATACAATATATTTCACATTGTATAGGACAGCTAGACTGCGCATTCACCTCCCTACTGTAGGAGTTCAGGAACATTCAAAAGCTATATAAGATTTAAAATTCCTGGGGATTATCTGTCACCACCAGTAGACACTCAGGCCTTTTCCTCCAGCTCTCAATAATTGCAAACAGGCAAAATCATTCATTGAAATTGATGGCCAGAAACAGAGTGAAATAATATTACTTAGTTGTACTTTCCCTGGGCTGATGACATATTGGAAGTATGATTTTTGCAATAGATTTTCAGAATTAATAACAACGAATTAGCGATGGCTACGGGTCCCCAGAGCAGACAATGTTTTTGTGGTTGGTGGTTTATGAAATCCAATAGAATAATGACTGCGGAAAAACACACAATGACATGTTTTCTTCTGCCCTCTCTCTCTCTCTTTCTCAGTCTCACTCCCTATCACTCTATGTCTCAGTGTCCTATTAGAATGAATGACTGGTACTGTATAATAAACCTGCAAATAAAATATGATGTGTGACAACAATTCATACCTAGTTCTAATTACTTACTGTGTTGCCTATTCACAAAATAAGATTAAGCCCCTACACTCACTCACTCTCTCTCTCACACACACACACACACACACACACACACACACACACACACACACACACACACACACACACACACACACACACACACACACACACACACGATATAAGAGGAAACAAACCCTGTGATGAGCAGAAAATATAACCTGGGACTCTAAATTGAATCATGCTTCAATCTACTCTTCTCACGGTTGCTGACATGCTAGAAATATGATTTTTAAACTAGATTTACAGAATTAATGTAAAGAGGTGGTGCTGAGTCCCCCTATCGGCTCAGTCAATGTTTGTGGCTGACCCTGCGTGAATTCCTCTGTATGTAATGTACCCCAAGGAATGGAAATGCTCAACCAAAGTGAAACATCTCATCAGCAATCTGCCCGTCCCATACACTCCTCTCTCTCTCCACATCAATCTTCATCAGTCAAAGTGGAGCCTTTGAATCTACAGCCGACTCCCTGTGGATCGCTTAAGGCTGATTTGTACTTAGTTGTGCACCGGTGTCGCGCACCGAACAAAGCCGATCTAAGTTCACAACACGTCACAGCAAGAATAAATAAGGCATTAGTCATGTCTTTTCCACATAGTAAACACACTCATATGGGAACACACACACACACACACACACACACACACACACACACACACACACACACACACACACACACACACACACACACACACACACACACACACACACACACACACACACACACACACATGAATCGACATTTGCATATGGTACACGTCTCACACATAAATGCAAAGACACATATTGTACCCATTCATGGCGTGCACAGACACACAAACATGCACATGCCTAAATCATACATATACGTACACATGCAGAAACACACAAACAAAGACGCATAAACGGCTGCATGCTAGGGCCTCTTTGTTAGGTTTCCAGTCGGTCTCGACCACACTGTGACAGTAATGAAGTGCTTTTACCAGGCACAGATGCACTGATAAAGACCTCTGTTCACATTGTGGTCACTTCCTTTAGAGAAGAAAAATGGTAAAGAGTGCAGGAGAGGAAACAAATGTAATTTAGCTAAGAAATAATAATCAAAGTGTTCTTGGCAAGCAAAGATGGGTCACAAATTCATGAAAATACTAAAGTACTGAGTACTACTACTCACCCTGGAGATAAAAATAATCACACCCAGTGTGAAGTGGGCGGTGTGGTCATCACAGTGGTCATCATAGTGATGGAAGCTCACTTTAAAAAAATGGATTTTTTTGAAGTGCATAATCCTATTTATAGGTTATTAATGTCATCATGTGTCTCGCTAGCCAATCACAGTGCTGAATAGAGTCAGCCAATAGAGTCAGCCAATCACAGTACAGCTAGGGGTGTACTAATGAGCCAATCACGGTACAGCTAATGAGGTGTCCCAACCCCACTTATAGGGGCGGCTACACCGCCCAAAAATTGAGAAAAAATAAGTATGTTAATACAATATAACTTATACAATTGGGGTGGTTGTAATTAGTCTCCCTGTTCTTCTATTGAGACATTTAGATCTAGGTGTCTAGTGTCTAGGTGAGACATGACCTTTGACACCATCCTGTTTCTGGTTTGACACAAATTTTGAACTTAAAGGGAGATTTCACTTTCAAAAAAACTTTGGGTCATTTTATTGTCTACTCAGGCTTTTGTGAGCCACCCAGACAGTTTTTAAGTTGCTTGATTCAGTATTTATATATTTGATATTCATTTTATCAGACACACCCGTCCTTGGTTCTGGTAACTCACCCTGCCCTCCTAATACGCGAGGGGGCCGTTTTTTTTCCATAACGTTTTTCATTTATTTTAAATATTTTTTGGAGAAAATGATTTTTTTAATACAATACAAAAATAAAATAAAATAAACGAAAAAAGTAATCCAAAAAACATGGCCCCCTCGCGTATTAGGAGGGCAGGGTGAGTCACCAGAACCAAGGACGGGTGAATCTAACATGGAAGGTGGGCGTGTCTGATAAAATTAATATCAAATATCTAAATACTGAATCAAGCAACTTAAAAACGGTCTGGGGGGTTCACGAAAGCCTGAGTAGACGATAAAATTACCCAAAGTTTTTTTGAAAGTGAAATATCCCTTTAAGGTCAAGATTTATCCCCTGAGCAAGCAGATGGGCTCTATTAGCTAAATGGTAAAAAAAAAAAAAATCAGCACTTGCACAGGAGACCCGGGTTCAAATCCAGAGGATAGCTACATAGTGCAGCTTTAATTCCAAAAACTAGTGGCTCTTTTAAACATGTCTCAAATTCCTTCCAAATCCATGCAACACAAGATGAAAAGTCAAAAGAATACCCTAGGCTACTAGGTTCTAGGTTCAAAAATGTAAGAAATGTGATTGTGGAGGGCTGCCTGCACCATAGCAGACATCCCCCCGATGTAAGAGAAGGTTGAATAGAGGTTGAATACAATAGTATAGGTAAATAGGTTAGTGGTATAAAAACATAATAAATGTCCACATAATAGCCTGCAAAGAATTGTTTGGGTTATAAGGAAAACGTCTGGGGCTCATCCCCACTGACAAGGTTTGAAAGTTCTCGTATAGAAAATGTGAAAGGAACTGTAGCCCTTCAGTCATGATAAGGGCGAGCTGAATGAGCCAGGCTTCAAAGCACATGCTTGTGCCAGAGGCTAAAATGATAATACTGTACATTTGAAGTTGAAAGTTGAAAGTAAGATATATATATGATTTATATAATACAGTATGTCTATGCTATATATCAACTATGACTTTTTTTACTTCATTACTTTTAATTTGACTTTATTTCGGACTTTATTTCTGTTACTAAGTATTACTAATTGTATGCATCTTTTTTTCCCATTAGATTCACTTCAATGATTTTATAAATGTTGTCAACTGACGCAAAAAAAACATATTTGCCTAAACTGACACCATAATGCCAGGAATGCAAACATGGTGGTGATAACAGGAAGTGAAAGAAAAGTGAATGGGTGAAGATCAGAAAACACTGCACACGCTGCAAACACCAACCCAGAACAATTCCTGTCCGTCTGGCTTTGTGTGAAGCTGTTTGAACTGTCAGCTTTAATCAAACCGGAGACGGTGTTGGAGGAGTTAGATGCTAGATCAGATATCACTTCCTACTCTCCCAATCTCTTGTACAACTGTCAGCACATTTTTAAGGGAACAGGTTTTGATTTTAAGATGGGAACGTTATCATCTACTCTATAAAGGCTACACACACTCCCCCTTCCTGGATTATCCTACAATATGGGTTAGAGCAGCAAAAAGATATTTAGATCGGCAACCAAACAGACCGCATCGTAAGAAAGGACAAGACCAGCCACATTGTGGTTGGGATCCGGCGCTTACTCAAAAGCCACCCCAGCAGGTCAAATGGGACTTGAATTTGGAGGACTGTTTCACTCTAACTGCCACATGGCATTGTCTGAGCCTTTAGAGCAGGCCAGGATCTGTGATCTAACACTCAGTCAGTGTGACTCTGACACTCTCCAGCAACCAGACATAAAAACGCCCCTCTACATGCCTCCAATCAGGATCAATGGGTTCAGCAGACTGCTCCAGTGGGTACGATCACAGAATGAACAATAGTAGCCATAGAGGCCCCAAATCATAAAGGAAACGTGTTTTTACTCGACCAGAAACAAGGTAGATTGATGGAAGCCAGTGTGTTGGCTGCAAAAGGGAAATGATTTCTGAGGCAAATCACACTGCATTTAAGAAGCATAATAGCACTGGTGTTTCTTAATCTATGTTTGGGACACAAAATGGGTTGTGGGCTGTTTCTGTCGAGTGCCCCCACGGTAACAATAATTCTATATTTGAATCACAGTTGACACAGGAGAGCAGATATCTTTAAGCATTTGCAACTCATTTGACATATTTTCCTGATTGATTCAAGTCTCATGTGGTTTGGTTTCTCTTTTGCTCTCACTAATTCATAATTCTGCATCTGTTTGTGAAAAATTAAAAATCACACCCAGTGTGAAGTGGGCAGTGTGAACACAGTGGTCATCACAGTGATGGAAGTTCACTTAAAGAAAAGTAATATTGTGACTAACCATTGTACACCCCTAACTTTAAAAAACCCATAAATGTGTTTTTTTTAAGTGCATAGTCCTATTTATAGGGCTATGCACATGTGTCATGTTTCCCTAGCCAATCACAGTCCTGAATAGACTGTGATTGGCCAATCACGGTGCAGGGTTAGGGGGGTACACTGGTGGCCAATCACAGCGCAGGATTTGGTGTGCAAATATCCAAACCTCACATATAGGGGCGGTTTCACCGCCCAAAAACTGACACTTGATATTGGTAGGAAATGAATGGTCAAGGAAAGAGGTTAACACACCTGTGTTGGTGAGGTGCAGGCAAGTGGGACTGAAGAATAGAACAAATCACTGCACATATACTATATAATATATATATACTGTACATACATACTGTACTTTATTAAGGCTGTATACAAGAGTTGCAAGTTATGTATGTAGAGGAAATGACAATATACTACTGGCTGCACTCATTCTAATATTCTCAATAATATAATAGTTCTTTGCTATAAATACCTAACATGTGAAATAAAAATCGAATCATGTGGCTGTCGGGATCCACTTGGGAATGGCATGGCTTCAATGTGGATTTCAGACTTCATGTAATGTCAGTCGTCTATAACATGAGTAGTCTATGACATCTATGATGTATGACTCCACATTTGGGCAAGATTTCAGCCCAATCCGAGCCCCTTTGATTTCCATTATAAAATGTACATTAAATATTTCAAAGTATAAAACATATGTGAATGTGAAGGTACTTCTATGGCTTACTGGCAGTGTGCACAAGATATTTGGTGTTAATCGGTCCAGCGGTTTGTGATTTTGCTGTAGCCTTGGACGCATGCACGCATGCACGCACGCACACCTACACACACTCACACACACACTTAAGATGCCCAGATCGGATATAATGCTAAGAGCTATTTATGGAGCCTTGTGCTTAATTTATTGTTTGTTATAAATGCAGGAACTAGCAGATCTATAAGCTCACAACGCGGCCCACTGCAAAGTGTTGTGAGCTTGTAGATCAGATATTTTCGGCACGTGACACCCGCTCGCCACCATGCATAGATTGGGCTTTAATGTCTCTGCTTTTCATTATTTCACATCTTGTTAATTTAAACTCAAAGTGGGTCTCGTTTTATCAACAGATCTGCAGTGAATGCATTGTAGGTCCACGTGTATGTAACCCCAAACAACTCAACAGCATATTAAAAACTGCTAACAACCATCTGGCATGCATTCTTCATGTTTCCAACACGCCTTGGCCCCAGTTTGTGAACATCTTTCAACCTTGGGAACATATGGAAATTAACACGCATGAGGTTCAGATGACCAGTGCAATCAGGCAGAGGAAATATCATTATAGAACAGCCTCAAAACAACCTCTTGGAACTATTCATTTCACAAATCATACAAAAGTATGAGTCATTCAAACGTATGAATATTAATGATGTAGATTTCAACATAGCTTCTTTCCTTGGTTGACCAACAAAATCAGATAAAACCTGACATAGATCACTATCGATGTCAAAGTCTGGAACCTTTTGCATTTCACAAATCAGTACTGTGAATGAATATGATATTAATGATGTCCATGTCACCATAGTTTAACACAAGTCCTGTTCAACAACTCAGATGACCAACACAATGAAAGTAAATCTCACTCTAACGGAACCCGTGGAAGCAGACTGTCACTTTTCACAAATCAGCATAAATCATGCCAAAAACAGTATACAAACCATTCAAAATCCAATCCATCCAAAACAGTGGTTTAGTATACAGTACAGTATACACTAGACCCTAGTTTGTACTATTTTAGGATGACGAAACCAATTAGACAATGGAAATCTCATTATGGATCACTCTTCACTCTATCCTGAAGAACTAGGAACATTTTAAAATCAACACCATGTACTGTATGAGTCATGCACACTGATGAATAATGATGCATATTTCACTCTATGTTGTATACTCTAGTCTATACTATAGTTTGTTAAAGACATGACACACTGTTTTTGTTGACCACAACAATCCCATAATACAAAACCAAATCACTCTACTCTAGATGTCCAAATCTGGAAACGTTCTGTGTAAAGATTAATCACTCTACTGTACAAATTATTAATGATGTACATTACTCCTCAGTTCCTTATGATCTCAAACAGGCCTTGCAGATGTGGTGGCCAGGCAAAGTCTGTACCACTGGTTTTCAACTTTTCTCTTTTGAGAACCACTCTCAAGTGTTTGCGGCCCACCCATCTGACCACTTAACATGGCAGCCGAAACTGTGTGCATTTTCAGAGCACGTTTATTTTAATGATCAATCAATCGATTGATCTGTTCTAGCTTGGATCAATTGAACTAACGTAATATACTTTAAGTTCTTAGTTATTGGTATCACAATGAAAACCAATTTCTTTGGGGTTTTAAAAAAAGAATACCATGACTTTTTTGACATAATGTTTTTAAATTAACCAATTACTTGCAAGCCCACAGGTTGAGAATGACACTACAGAACCCTGAGCCTGATGTCTACTGATGGTCAAGTCAAAAGTAATGAATTCCCTGGCAAGCGGTTCGGGGCACCTAGGCTCCAAAGTAGCCTGACAGCGCGTCCCGGGTTCGAGTCCCGATCCTGACAGACTTTGCTGCACGTCACTCCCCACCTGTCAACCTATTATCCTATCAATAAAGGCATAAAAAAGACCCCCAAAAAATCTTTTTAAAAAAAAGTAATGAATTCCCATTTGCGTTCCCTCAAGGTGAACACACACCAAGAGCCCCGAGCAATGAGTCATACTGGAACAGTAAGTCCTATTGGCTCAAAGTAATCCCTGTTTTACAGTATTGATATATCTGTCATTTAGGACCATGGTCTCTCAGTAACAGCTGAACATCCGGTCTGTCAGAGTCCAACCCAGTCCCAAATCAACACAGCAAACATAATGGAGTATTTACAACCATATTAAAGCGAACGTTGAGTTGCATATCGTGTGTCACATTCTCGTTCATAGAAATAATGGGCTGGCTGTCCAGCTGCTAAGCGTAGAAACAGAGGAGTAAGGCAGAGCTGAAATATCTGAAGTAGCCACTGGGTCATTTAGATCTGTGGTTCTCAAAGTAGGGTTCGGGGACCCCCAGGGGTCCTTGAGAATGAGGATCAGCAAAATGAGGATCAGTATAACCACTTTAACCCAATTTTATACTTCGGCTATTTTCAAAACATTTAGAAAAATCGTGAAAATATTTTTTAAAGCCTTGACATGAAAATGTTTGAGAACCAATGATTTAGATGTGGGCCTATTGCCAGAGTTTGACACTGAAAACTCATCATATCCACACTCAAAAGGAACAATGCACAATTATGATATAATAAGTACAGAGGCATTACAGTATAAGCATCACTTCCTACAGTACATCACAATTGTTACACGCAGCCAATAATGAGTACAAGGGCTAGAGTCATATAGTAATCTCTCACCACTCTGCCTTAAACATGTAATGTTGTTTTTAGTAGGAATAAACACAGAAGCACCTGGGACTAAGAAAGGGGAGGGGCCAAACCAAGTTCCTGTTTTACACAAAAAAGGAGATGGTGCTCATCTCAAAGGTGCCCATGCCAAAGGCAACCCCCCCCCCTTTCTTTAACTGAATGAGAGCATTTTGATTACCTCCTAGAAAATATGAGCTAAGGAGAGATGGAGTGCTTAATTTATCCATTGTGACACGTTGTGAGCTTGTAAATATTGTATTTGCTGAATAGTCAAGAAAAGAACATATAGAGTACGGAAGAGTTGGGAAGGGGGTTGTAATTCAGAAGCCTTAGTATGAACATTATAGATTTCATACGACATATGAGAAGTTGAAGAGTTTTTAGCTTGTTTACAGAATCATTAAATGTTTCTTCCCAACCTCATCCAGCCCTGTGGTCACACAGTGTTTAGTAAATAAATTATACTGTAGCTTTATGATCCTTTACAATCTCCCTCTAGAGTTTATTGGAGTCTAAATTATACTAATTATAAGTTTATACAGTGGCTGACATAAACATACACATACACGTATAAGATGGTAAAAAACAACAACAACCATAAGAACCTGAACAACCATGGATGTTTATCTACAACACTATAACAAGCATTTACATATGGTGCTTGATAGGACTGTGCGTGTGCGTGTGCGTGTGTGTGTGTGTGTGTGTGTGTCTGTGCATGCATGTGGTGTATGTGTCTGTGTGTGAATGACGGCAGAGTAAATACATGAGAATATGTTTATCTGTGTGAGTGTGTGTGTGCGTGTACGTACGTACGTACGTACGTACGTACGTACGTACATGTGTGTGTGCGTGTAACATTTTATAGAGCTAAAGTTTATGAGATAGCAGTATAATGTTTGTCTGGCCAGCTGGTCAATGTGTTAGCCAGGGTTGTTACAGTGCGTGGGATTTTCTCAGACAACATTGCATACTCATGTCTCTACCCAGTAGCATCAATATGTTTTTAGGTTTGAACCAAAATGGGGATGATATTCATGTAAAGAGGTGGAAGGATGCTGGTGCTGAACTCATGCAAATGTGTTGACAAATTGATACAAGGCAGCTACAGTAAACATAAACAAGATGGGATCTAATAACATGCATGGCTTCCCTGTGGATCTCTGATGTTATGCTGATGATGTGGAAAGATAGAGTTATCTAGGCCATAGGTCTTCAACAGGGGGTCCAGGACCCCTAGGGGGTCCTCAGAGTTACTACTAGGGAGCCGCCAAATCTTTGTGTGATAGGATTTTTTTTTTTTTTTTTTTTTTTATTAAACACTTCAAACCTAGCATCCCTATTCTGGGGGGAACTTTCGCCGAAAATAACCGTTTTACAAGCTCACAACACGTTGCATGCGTTGGGAGCTTGTAGAGCGGCTATTTTTGGCAAAGATATTTGGTGTAGAGGTAAAAAAGACAAGAATAAGGACAGAGCCAGAGGTCAAGTTTACAAGGTATTAAGGGTTTAAATGATTAAATATCTGAAAATACACATGAATCCAACATATTAATAGAAAATATTATATATTGTGTAAACAAACAAACAAACAAGCATTAATCTACAGTTCAACACAACAATGATGATATTGCTGTTAAACAAGTCCATGAAGCTATCTATGAAATCTATTTAAAAGTTTAATCTGCGACACAATTTTATACAACATGTTGAGGGGGTCCCTGCTTCATCTCTCTCTCTGCAAAAAAGACAATTCAAACTTGTACTATTTGAAGTGCCCATGAAACTCTTTTTTTCGTATTGCTCTGTACCGGAGCCCTTCTGCTCTAGATTTGGCTGAAGCGCGTTTTCCTTTGTGACGGCATGCTGATGATGTCATGTTGATAACGTCAGTCTTGCCCAATTATGGCGGGACGGCAGTATGGCGCATCTACAGTTATCACAAAATGTGAAAAATATTCACATACACAAAACATTTATTTTACAATATGTGAACAATGTGCGCATTGTGAGCTTGTAGATCGGGTATTTCCGTCACATAACACGATCGTATGATGAAAATCAGCCTAAAGACAAGAGACACCTGTTTAGCTGAAGCCTGCCACTGCATAATGAGGTGTGACTTAATCTAACACTGACACCTGTACATAAACAAGACCAGGAGACCTGGTCTCCTGGTCAGACCAACCGACCGACCGACCGACCGACAAAGCCTCCTGTAGGCCGACCCCCTGGGTCTGGCAAAAAAAGAGAGAAATCACAGAACAATAGACAAGAAGAAAGCTATACTGCACCGTGATTTGAAACTCACTTTAAAACATGGCTAAGCTTGGCTATTCAGTAATTGACCTAGATCAGCTCATTTCAGTAAATTCAGTTGAGTGTAGATTCGGTTTCATTAGTCCAATTCGGTCCTGTACGTTCAGTTGGAAGCGTGAAGGTTTTTATTTAGGAGGAGATTAATTCACTCCAGTTCAATGTAGTTGAAGTTATATCAGCTTAGCCAGGTTCAGTTCAGTTCAGTTTTACATTACCAGTGTGAACGATCAGCGAGTCGCACACATCAGTCACAGTAAATCTCTCCCAACAGCTGAATTACCCATCACCCCCTACTGCGTGTCTAACAGGAGGGATTATGTGGTTTAACTCTGTGTGTGTGTGTGTGTGTGTGTGTGTGTGTGTGTGTGTGTGTGTGTGTGTGTGTGTGTGTGTGTGTGTGTGTGTGTGTGGGGATGAGTAGCATCCAATGATCAAGTGAGTGAATGAATGTACTGTATGTGCTCACATATTTGCAGTGAAGACTTCCTAGTGAGTGTAAATGTGCCAGCATCCTGTGCATGAGTAACAGGGGTCCATGCTATTTGGTTCCACTGAGCCTAACTGCTATGGCTGATCTTATAATTGGGTTCTATAGGTCTGGACCACACTAAGCTGTCTATACTTTGACAATTTAAACACTGCAGCCACTGTAAGGCCCTTTACACAGCGGAGACTGAGGTCACTGTTGGCTTCATACAGTATGCTTTTAGTGAAGCCAGTGTTTATGAGTGTGTGTGTGTATGTATGAAAGACTGAGCGAGAAAGAGTTTTGTGAAAGCTCAAGCAATATGTGTTTATGAGCCATCCAATGCATCTATATGTACTGTATGTCTTTGTATCTATAAATGTCAATGAAATCAGTAGGTATGTAAGCTTGCGTGTGTGCGTGTGCGTGCGTTTGTTTTACTGCATTTATGTGTATCTACAAATGTGTGTGTGTGTGTGTGTGTGTGTGTGTGTGTGTGTGTGTGTGTGTGTGTGTGTGTGTGTGTGTGTGTGTGTGTGTAGTAATTTTCTAGGGTGTGAAGTCGTTTAGTGGGTTGGGCAGAAGGTTTTGGCTTTGGGAGACTTCAGTCTGTTTGCTGGAGTGACAAGCAGCCATTGTTCCTGAGCCTTTCGACATAATGTTACAGGCCAATTATCCTACAATCATACGCATGGACACACTCTACAATGAGGGGAAGGCTTGCCAATACTGGAAGCGCACACACACGCGCGCGCGCGCGCACATGCGCAAGACCTCTCTCCCTCTTACACTCACACAGACAAGGAAATGGAAAATAAAAAAGGGTATGCAGACACACACACACACAGAGCAACTTTTAATTGAAATTGCATACATTTAAAAAAGAAATTGGGCAATTTTTTGCCCTAACTGAACCCCCAAGCCTAACCCCAAACCCTGACCCCAACCAGATTTTTTTAACGAATTGTAACCGTAGCCGCCCCAAAAATCTTTTTTTGCCATGAAAATTGCCATTTCCCTCAAGGGGACCAGAAAAATGTCCCCATAAGTTAAGTTTGTCTGGTTTTACTATTCTTGAGAGGACATTTTGTCCCCATGTGGATAATAAGTACACGCATGCACGCACACGCACGCACATGCACGCATAATCAGCAGTTGAGGTCAAAAAGCCAACAGTGAGGAAATGAGTGGTTCCGTTTAAAAGCCAGGTTCCTTCATTGCAGGTGGTGTGTGTGTGTTTTGTTGATTTGTTGTTAAATAGAGCATGTCTTTTTCGATGTATATTAAAAACTAAAAAGGAATGTTTTTTTAACTGTGGTCCATTTCTGGGCACGGCTGCAGTGTGTTTATGTCACCGGTGCCATTAGACGTGTGCTGCCAGAACTTTTAATCACAAAGGAAACTAAAGCCATTGTGAACTGTCTAAAGAGTATAAGCTAAAACTCATCCAATCAGACATTCAATCCTTTTAAACACTATCTCATAGAAATGTTTTAAAAGCGAACGTGTACGTCTGTGCTGCGGGTGGAGTTCATGACTGTGGGTGTGTGTGTGTGTGTGTGTGTGTGTGTGTGTGTGTGTGTGTGTGTGTGTGTGTGTAAAGCACCACTTAGTCTCACGTGTATATATACACATACTGTAGCAAAGAGAGAGATCCGGGCAGAATTTCCTCTTTTGTCAACAAAAGTGCTCTCAGGACCCTTTCAGGAGCCCTGATTCAGCCCCTTTTTGACTATGCTTGCACCTCCTGATACTCCAACATCTCAATGTCACTAAAGACTAAGCTTCAAACCTCCCAAAACAAACTGATTCGACTACTTCTCGGCCTGGGGCCCTTGACCCACCTTTTTCCCACACATTTTGCGAGCCTAAGATTGCTCAGGGTAGAAGACAGGGTTAAACAACTAAAAATGTCATTGCAAATTTGCCCTCAATGCCTGCATATCTGACTAAATACCTCCAAAAAGTTAGCGACACCCACAGCCACAATACTAGAGGGAGCGTAAACAACGATCTGGTACCACCCACCCATAAAACAAACATGGGTAAATTCTCCATCTACAGCACTGCCACCCAGGTGTGGAATAGTCTGACTCCATCTCTCAAAAAAAGTAGTAAAACAGCCCTGAAAATTCACCTGTCAGGAGGCCAAAGGGGGAGGTAGTACCACTTCTCCCCTAGACAGACGACCCCCCCCTTCCTTTGACTCTCATTCCCCCCCCCCCCGTTATTTTTCCGACTCTGTACATATAGTGTTGTTTTTTCTGTATTTTTGTGATGATTTTGAACTGTTTGGTGCTATTTTATGTGTTTATGAATTGAATACAAGGACCTCAATGGAAACAAGACCGCAAGGATTTTTTGGATAGACCTTTTAGACAAAGTGTTTTAACTGTACTTGTGCTGTTTTACATTTTTGCCTAATAAAATATTCAATCAATGAAAAGGCTTACAGCAGCAGGGGTTATATATAGTATCATACCAACATCTTGTCCACACACACACACGCACACGCACACGCACACACACACACACACACACACACACACACGTAAAAATGTTCCTCAGAGATGCTGTTTAAATGGATTTGGACTCAGTTCATCAGTGAGTTCCATATAGACAGCAACAGACAAAACACAGAGGAGAGAGAAGACACTATTCCAATAGAATGTCTCTTCCCATCTACTCTCTTCTCTGTCTTCATCTCTCTCTCACGCATGCATACACTACAATGCATACACTACAGTACACACACACACACACACACACACACACACACACACACACACACACACACACACACACACACACACACAGTACAAATACAAAGTACATTCAGTCACACATGGAGGCATCATTTGCACATGCAAAATATGTGACATTCTGCGCCAAATAAGAGCCTCCCATCTCAATCAACTCTCTACTCAGCACTAAAGACCAACAGTGAGAAAAACTCAAATCTCTTCTATGTTAGAAAACACAAATGTTAATTTTAATCTTGTTAAATAGCATACACATACACAGCATGCATACTTAAATACGATATAAATACAGCAAAAAATTAAATTAGCTTCTTTCTGTTGAACAAAAGGACACTCCTCATACACCTTGACCCTCCCACCAACCAGACACCATAATGAACAGTTTAATAAACGAAAGTTCACAAAGTTACTGCTCAAAGAACCAAATATTTCAATTTCACAAAAGCCCAGAATTAATGAACAGGTCCCAAATGTCAAAATCCTCTGGAAGAATTTCATGTAACGGACAAGGGGTCAAAATTGGACCATGGAGTTGGAAAGGATGGCTGAGAGATGGATGTTGTTACCTTTTGGCCAAGCGAAGGCCCTGGAGATGAGAAATTTGACCAAAATACATGACTAGTATAAATCGAATGCTTACCGTGATCGTAACTTTTAAGAGTCAGACAGTCTAACCCAATTGTTAGATGCAATTTCATGATCAATTTCCAAAGGTATAACTGTGATTTCTTTCTTTTTTTAGTATGTTTCTTTTAGTTTTGCAGCTTGGCCAGAAAGTGAATACCCTGTCAGACCAGGAGTCAGCCATATTTATGCACCTGGACCATTAGGGAGTGTTTGATTTAGTATCCCTCAAGTGACAGAAGGGTGGAGTTTGTACTTTTGGAGAAAATCCTCTTGGCCGAGCTGTGCCAGACCCGATCCATTACTATAGAGTCCATGTGAAACAGTAACAACAACCAGGTGTTTTTACAGACTCAGAATACATAGAATCACCTCACTTGCGGTCATTGGAATAACCCTTCTTTGCCCACAACAGCAAAGCCTGATTTATACTTGAGACGTACAACAGTGTCCCGTGCAGAAAATTGCCGTCTTGTACGATGAAGTATAAATTAAGCATAATATGTTCACTATGTACAGCCACTATAGGTCACTCACACCAGGTTAGAAGTTATTATTCATAAGTCTGTACAGTGGGTTGCCGTGTGTAGCATTGAAATCCCCATCACTGCGGCATCAATCCAGCTGTTAAATTACAGGATTGTCCAAATCCTGCACCTTGGAGGGTAGAGCAACAGTGCAGCATGCATGCAAAAACATACAATATACAGCAAACTTTTTACCTGTATTTTCTAAATTACATGTTTACAGCATTAAACACAACAAATCTTACAGTATATAAGATACAAAATGACTTTTGTAGCTTAATCCCTTTATGAAGAGAGATTTTTCTTGGCGGTGTCTCAGGACATGCTGACTAAAGACAGCAGAGTTTACACTACACCAAGGATATGGAAATTATGGTAAATTGTTTTACAAAAAAGGGGCATGGAAAAGGGGCAAGTACATCTTGGATAGCTCAACCTTCTATACGAGCCAGTCGGCTATAAATCCTTTAGTGCTATGTAAAATAAAATACAAATTAAACTAAACAAAACAGTCTTTTATTACTGAATCTCATTACTTTAAGAAGTAGCTCACACCTACAATATGAAGTACCTGAGCAACTGCCAATGAAATGAAGTCATCACAAACAGGAGTCATGTTGAATTTATGAACAATAATCCTGCCACAGATGTTAAACCACTCTTTCTCGCTCTCTCCCTGCTTCTGTCTGTCTGTCACTCTTTCATTCTAGATAGAGATCAGAAACAATATTTTTAGAGGAAGCAGTGGAATAGGGGTCCAATAATCACTCCCATTTGCCTCTAAACTAAGAAAATAAACTCTGTACGAGCGATACATGATGTGGTTAACCGTGCTGTCACCATTGTAAAAAAAGAAGAAAAAAACGTACATTTTCCACATTTCAAAATCTTTATACCAAGTTGGATTGTGCAAATGAGTATTTAATGAATAATTAAATCCATATCCAGTCATGTTTTGTGGCAGTTTTGGTATTTAGATAACGTCTCAATTCATTTGCTGTTGGACTGCTCTTCCCCTCCAAAATCCTCACGTTCTTGAACCGATTCGCACGCTACAAAGGTCGCTAAGAGGTCAACGAGTTCATTAGTTTAACCTTTGCTTCCTGAAACACAGAGTATCCCATAATCAGACTTATCCCTTCCATAAACAGATGTAATTGTTTATAAAAGCAAAGCCGTGTAGAGATAACCTATATTCTAGACCTATTAAGCCCTAAATTGATGATTCTTACCAGCCAGCCAACATAATGTAATAATTACCTATTCTCTTTTCTTCAAGACTCTACTTCACTCCTCCTGTTTAAACCTCTCCCCTCCCTCTTTCTTCATAGATCCAAGCTTTACTCTGTCCTTAATCCTCAACATTACTGCAAGCAATGACTTCAACAACTTCATGCTTGTGTGTCCTCAATTTTACCCCTTCCATATAATGCACCTAATGTTGTCTATATTTGTTTGTTTTTTAAGTAGGATTCTACTGTCTTCTCAAAGATCGCATCCCTCATTAAAATACCACAGAACTCTCATTCATTCTCCTTTATGCCTTATAACTTTTGAATAAAAGATCCTTGAGGTTTCAGTCACTGTTAAAAGTTATATTTTAACCTAAGACAATAAAAGACATGGGTAATGCTGTGTTTAAAACCATGAACCATTTTAAGACCAGTGTTTACAGAGCATGCAGACCAGAACGGTGGGCCATTACATTTGACCCATTCTATTGTTCTTTCTGGTGTCAGTGGAGGACTACAATACATAAAGGAACTGTGGGAAACAGAGTTTACTAGCCGGTCAAAAGAGGCATAGAGTGAGGTTACCACAGATGTTAAACATGAGTGACTTTTGTAAAATAGCTTAAATTGATATTTCATTTTAGTGGAGCGCATTCCCTTTTTTGACATGTACTGTACTATACACCCAGCAACAACAATTCAATCCAACAAAAGCTAACATTAGCTCTATCTCTGCTAGCGATCAGGGTTGATATCCCCAGCTTTCAATATTGGTTACCAAAAAAAAGAAAGAAGAGAAATAGAAAATCCTATTCACAGCAACATTTAAAAGACAGGACTACTATAACCTCGTGTTGCTGTCAAGTGTTAGAAAACTGAGGTTTACCACTGGTTTAAAAACACAAGAAAGAACATTGTGGTGGCTACAGGTCCCCAAAGAAGTGAAAATTGGTGGCTGAGCATTCATGAAGCCAACCAATATAAAATATCCTGTTAAACATATAGAAGAGGGGGAGCTTTTCTTTAGCCATTGCTCCAAGAAGAAAACCTCACCCTGAATCCATTAACCTTAGGTTTTAGACCATTATTATGTTGAACCATCAACAATCGTCTCATGGCAATTTCCAGTTTAAGCAAGTCAAGCAATGTGTTATCGGTTCTCTTTAATGGGAGTGTGTGGTACGGTACAGAATAAGTGTGTTTGTCCATATGTTGGTGTGTAGTTTTTTTTTTTCATGCATGCTTCGTTGATTGCACTGTATGTATGTTTGTGACTCCATGTATTTATGTAATTTAAGGTGTCTAAATCAGATTGAAATAGAGCCGGTTATGTCATTCCTGTTGTCTTGCAAAAGCAAACCCATCAAGCTTAAATAGCGCATGACTGTTTTGTAACAATGCCAAGCCAAGTCAAGTGCAGGGCAATGACCCTGGATCATGGAACAGAGTGTGAAGGAAGTGAATCCAGTGACTTATTAGGTGGAGCATTTGTCCCAAGTTAGCTAAGGGACAGAGGGAATGTACATAAATTGTAATAGTCCAAAGTTATACACAATACAACCTGATCTTTACACAGAAAAACCTTAGTGTTCATTTAACTCTGAGTTTACAAATGGAACCAAATAGAAGCATATGGGTCAATTTGGGTCTATTTCCAAGCACATGATTTTACTGTGTACAGATGTATTTAATGTATGATAGTGATAGGAGGGGTCCACAGCGGGGCTGAAGCACTCTGCTGCAGTGCCAGATTGTCACACAAGTAAGAAAAGTGTGTCCTTTTTTTCTTTTCTTTTTTAGATATATTTATAACAGCCGAAATCCAATGCAAAGGTGTCAGAGGCAGTCCTTAGCAAGGCCAGGATGGGTAAATCCATCTATGCTGGTTTTTGCTTTGAGTCTCTATCTCCTTTTTCTCCTCCTCCTCCTCCTCATCGTCATATTAACAAGTCTGTAGCAGTCTCATTTGTAGTCTCTCAACAGTCTCTTAACTGCTTTCATGTCCAGTTGAACAACATCTACTGCAGAAGCAATCTCTAGCAACTGCACAACAGCATGGAGAAAACAGTACAAAACAACAATACAAAAATCTATTGAACCTATCCGAAGATCAAACTGGTTATAATGGCTACATCTAGCAAAACCACACAGAGCCAAGGGCCACAGAGTTGTCCATGGGTTACTCCTGGTCTGGAGAAGGCCCTTTCCTCTAGAGATTATTCAAAATTGCGACACACTGTCATCTATATATCCTCCCATCCTCTCCTCCTTATGCGACTCATCCTCCTCCTGTATTCTGCCTCTCGGTTATTCCGGTTATTCCGCCCGTGCGCTGAGGTCCCGCGGCGTCCGGTTCCGTTCCCCGGAGCTCTTGCTTCGGGCCTTCCTGGCGCTGTCTTGTGCCTGCCGGTACTTCTCCATCATGCTCTTGTGCTTCCTCCTCAGCTTATCGTTGCACCACATCCTCTCGCAGTACTCCTCCACCTGGGGCAGGTTGGACGGACCAATCAGCTGCATGATGTCTTTGAACCACGAACGTGACTGGCCCGCCGACCCCCCTCCCCCGCCGACCCTAGTGTAAGCGCTGCAGGGTAGCCACGTCCGGAGACCCCCCGCCGATCGTTCCTTGAAGTTGTCGTGGGGTCCCGCGTCGTCGGACCGAGCCAGGAGCTCGCCCACTGCCTCCGCCTGGAGGACCTCGAGGGTGAGGCGCGTCAGGGTCTGGGTGAAGCCGTGCTCCCGTGAGCGGCAGATGTACGTGCCCTCGTCCTGCCGGAAGAGGCGTCGGAAGAGGAGGCCGTGCTCGGTGCGCAGCACGCGGTCGTCCAGCTTCACCTGCATGGGGTGGGCGGAAGTGAGTTGGTATGCATGGTTGGGGGGGAGGGTGACAAGCATTGAGGATACAGGGAGAGGAGAGGATACAAGTAGGTTGGTTGGTAGGTTGGTCTCCCAGTTTTCAAATCAGGTTTTAGTAGTAGATTTGAGTAGGTTTAATTTGGGATTCCTCTGGCCATAACCGACATGACAAGCATTATTGGAGATGTGTAAAAAGACGGTGGACAGAGTGGTGAAACATGCAGAGTACGTTCATATTATACTGTTATACAGAGCGATTAGAACAAAGCGCAGACTCTGGAATCTTCACACTTCAACGGACATTACCAGTTAACCCACAATAAAGCCTGATAGATTCTTCATGGTGTCGCATGCCAAAAAATAGCCAATCTACATGCTGTGAGCTTGTAGATCTGCTATTTTTGGCAAAGGTCAGAGCCATTACAGATCTCAGACACACTTCCTGGATGATCATGCAAGGAAGGGAGACATGATGGGAAAAATCGTCTAAAAAAAAATCATGCATTCTCTAGTGTCCTTAAAAAAAATTACTATAGGAAGGCCGTCAAACTGGAAAATGTACAGTATTATGCATAGTAATAGTATAGTAATAGTAGAATAGCAAAAGTTTAACGCTTGGAAGAAGTTAAGGAAAAGTTAAAGAGTATAAGTGTAACTACTGCTTGTCATGATGAGAACACATGGTGAGGATGGGAGTGATAGAAGCATCTGTGCTGTTTTCTCAGCTTGGGTGGCAGCAGTAAGAATGTACCATGAAATTAAGGCCAATTTCTTTCTGTTGTCTTTCTCTCTCTGCCCCTCTT
Source organism: Gymnoscopelus braueri (assembly GCF_963280865.1). Lineage (NCBI taxonomy): Eukaryota > Metazoa > Chordata > Actinopteri > Myctophiformes > Myctophidae > Gymnoscopelus > Gymnoscopelus braueri. The sequence goes on from NC_137614.1 coordinate 20,466,073, forward strand.
CCTCCTCACCTCTTTTTCTGTTTAACCTTCATGCCCACACTTTCGTTCCTTTTGCTCTTCCACGTCTTTACTTCTCATGCCTAATTTATACTCAATCGCCGATGTGTTGTGAGCTTGTAGATCGGCTATTTTGGGCACGGGACACGTTTCTCTCCTTCAGTCTACCTAAACTCTCTTTTACTCAGTCAGTCCCTCTCATTCCCTCCCTCCCATTCCCTATTTCTTTCTTTTATTCTTTCTCCAACTCTACTTCACGTTATCCCATCTCCCATTCCTCTCTTCACCTTCAACATCTACAATCCCCAACCCCCCTCTCTCTCTCTCACTGTGCCAACACAAACATGGCAGGCCAGTCTGCCGGAGTGTGAGCCAGCTGTTTATTTGGAAGGGAAGCTGAGAAGGGTGGTAATGTCACACTACTTACATGGCTGACTGCGACACTCGATTAGGTTTAGAGAAACATCCAACCTCATACACATTACTGTGGGAAATGCGTTGTTGTTATTGGGTGTGTTACTTGATGCATGGCCACTCACTCCCACAACAATGTAGTAAAAAACAAATGGTACCTTTAAGTGATTTTAAGAGGCATGTATGGTGATCGACTAAAAACTGTGAAAGGTTTACTACAACATAAGTTGCAAATGGACAGTATTAAAAGCCAGGAGCCATGGTCCATTTTAGTTTTATGTCACATTTAGGGGCATGGTCCATGCATTTTCATTTGAAGTACTGTACAGAACTTTAACATTGAGACCATTTATACATCAGAAGAATTCTGAGGTCACAGCATTCCTTCCACTCTCTGTCTATGATGTCTGTCCTTCAGAGTTCCATCTGTAGCCCTGCATCTGACCTCGTTTGTCTCAACAGACAAAACAAATGCTACAGTGTATAGCATTCTACGGTAATCAAAAACATACCTCTACTAAATCACTCTCTTTGTCTCATTTACTGTACCCTCCTTTCATGTCCCACTCCGTCCCTCATTCATAACATCAATCCATCATACTTGAATGGATTCATTGGACAAGACCAGGCCGTCTGTGGTCACGAGGGACCACACTCGTTTATCTGGTCCTCTCCCTACACACCCCGCTTTCTCTTTCTCTCTGCTACTACTGTATGATCCCTCTCTCTATCCTTCTTTCCCTTGTTGATGTTTCACTGGGCAATCCTCGGATAACAAAAGACCACTGTTAACCAATTTAATCAACCCTACTCCCTCTCTCCCTCCATCCTTCCGTTCCCTCTATCCAGCTCACCTCCTCCTTGCGGTCATCTCGTTGGACGAGCCAGCTGACGGTGGCCTGTGGAGAGCGAGCGTTGCACTCCAAGAAGGTGCTGTTGTTCTCCGTCCCATAAATCACCCGTTCCTCCGTCACATCCAGGTCCTCTACTGGGGGGGAGAGAGAGAGAGAGAGAGAGAGAGAGAGAGAGAGATAGTTGGAAAAATGGAGGACGTTAAAGAAAGAGATGGAAGGAGAGAGACAGAGCAGAACAGAAAGGGAGACAGAGGGAGAGAGAATTATTAAAGAGAAAATGAATTGGGATCATTTTCCCTTTACTGCTCTACTTGCATCTCAAATGTTACTCTTGTCTTTCTCTCTTAAACCACAACAAGAATGATAACTATAAAGATAACTATAACTATACACACTGAACGATATCATTCTGTAAATACGTTGAATGTGAGCGATGTGTTGAATGTGCAAAATTAGAATGGAATACGGTTGTCTGGTAGTGTTTCTATCATTCATCAGTGGTGGAAAAAGTACTAAAATTCTTTACTTAAGTAAAAGTACCAATACTGCAATATAAAAATACTCTGTTACAAGTTAAAGTCCAGAATTAAAAAATTACTTGAGTAAAAGTACAAAAGTATTGGTATCAAAATGTACTTAAAGTACCAAAAGTAAAAGTACTAAATATTTGAAAATAGCCGATCTACAAGCTCACAACGCGTCGCGATGCGACGCGTTGTGAGCTTGTAGATCTGCTATTTTCAAATAGCCTATGTATAAAATAGGGCTGAAGTGGTTAATGTAGGTTTCATTATATCATAGTTTATATCTGAAAAGTAACTAGTAACTAAAGTTTTCAAATAATTGTAGTGGAGTAAAAGTACAATATTTGCCTCTGAGATGTAGTGGAGTAGAAGTAAAAGTATTGGAAATTGGAAATACTCAAGTAAAGTACAAATACCTCAAAATTGTACTTAAGTACAGTACTTAAGTAAATGTACTTAGTTACTTTCCACCACTGTCATTCATCAAATCATTATGATCGTGAATGATATAAAAAACGATATCTTTATTTATTGTTACAGTTATCGTTCTTGGTGTGGGAAGCCCTTTACACATTAGCACGTCTCTCTCGCTCATGTGATACCATAATTCTGGGATAACAGCAATATTGACAGTGCCAGCTCTCAACTCTGAGAGTGTACAAATGTAACCAAATGGACCCTTATGGTTCCTTTTGGTTACCTTTGTACTCTCTCAGAGCTAAATTAACAGGAGGATTTTACTGTGTGCAATACCTTGAACATCAGTGATCTGCTGTTATTACACAGTTTGGGGCAACGGCATAGACTGAATGCCCAAAATACAAAATGTGTAATGAGACTGGTCAATACACTCCAAAATCCGGAGTGTTAATTTCACTCTGAGCGGACCTCTAGGGGTAAATTTGTACACTCTCAGTGTTCAATAAACATTTAGGAATTTGCGATGTAGTACAGATTAAAACTCTCAACCCCTGGGGTCACACAGAGGCTGACAGGGACACCTTTCATCACCGCTCCTCAACCCCTATGCTCAGGTGAGCAAACACACCTCTGCCAACTACGCTTACCCCCCCCCCCACCCCCCATCTGTTCCTCTGTCCTGCTTCTTCACCTCCTCCTAATTTCAGCTCCACTTCATCCGTCTTCATACTCTTCCTACTTTCTCCTATTCTCACCTTTCTGCCAACCTTCTCTCTCTCTCCCTCCCTCCTTCCCTCTCTCTCTCTCATGAACATGTCTCTACTTTTCGGTTTGGTTTCTGTTTTCATTACGGCAGGTGCCAACTCCCATCATGCCTGTGAACATCACATCCAACCTGACTTCTCTTAAGTGTTTCTTTCTTCTTTCTTTTTTTTTTTACCTCAGCCAGGGAACACTTTACTGAGCACTGCCCTGTTTTCAGACCCATTCAAGCCATCTGTCTCTTTGCTCTTATTTCATACCATGTCAGACATACTGACATGGTGTCATGCTTGAGTCTATCAATCTGTCATTTTTCCATCTCTCTCTCTCTCTCTCTCTCTCTCTCTCTCTCTCTCTCTCTCTCTCTCTCTCTCTCTCTCTCTCTCTCTCTCTCTCTCTCTCTCTCTCTCTCTCTCTCTCTCTCTCTCTCTCTCTCTCTCTCTCTCTCTCTCTCTCTCTCTCTCTCTCTCTCTCTCTCTCTCTCTCTCTCTCTCTCTCTCTCTCTCTCTCTCTCTCTCTAGCCGTCCGTCTCGTCAGGGTTGTCTTGGTTCAATGAGGGCTCTCCATAAATATGACCCAAATTCCATTACTTGACAAAGTGGCATCTCTTCAAAGAGGCCTTTCTTGTGTGTACAGCTGGGTATGTTTGCCTCTGTGTGTGTGTGTGTGTGTGTGTGTGTGTGTGTGTGTGTGTGTGTGTGTGTGTGTGTGTGTGTGTGTGTGTGTGTGTGTGCCTGTGCGTGTGCGTGTGTGCGCTCACACATGCACACATTTCCCTGAGCATTTCCCACAATGCACACTCACACATTTCCCTGAGTGTGCATTGTGCTTCTGAAAAAGCAAGAAAGAGCTTGGGAAAGAACATCTATGAAAGCAAGTGTCCATGTACGTACATCAGTAAAAAAGCATGTTAGCAACGTTGCTCTCCTTAACATTAATGCCACCTAGAAGATACCAGGATGCAAACAAGATCTTATCTACAAGACATTGTATAATGTACATGCTCTGTGTGCACTACACATAAACACAAACAGGTTGTTTAGGATATATGTGTATTTCCATGGACTTGCTCTTCCGTACACATCAGCTCATGCAGCATATGACAGACACACAGATGTAGGCTACTGTACACAAACCTGACCGCACACATAAACTCAGATAGGCTTTCATCCTAACAGATAAGGACAGATGGTCTGGCACAGCAGACAGACGGAAACACACTTTCTATGCATGACACCCCCCCCCGCCACACACACACACACACACACGCACACACGCACACGCACACACACACACACACACACACACACACACACACACACACACTTCAGTATACATACATAAACATACTAAACAGTTTATATTGTGCAACCATCCTCCTCAACATAAAGGAAAAAACTTTGCTTTGAGTAAAGCAAGAGTAAGCGCACAAAAACACAGAGCTTCCCCCCTCCATCCATCCATCCCTCTTCCACTCACCACTCAGGTTCTGGTCCACACACTGCAGCACAGGGTTGCCATGTCTGATGTCCTGTCTGCGGTAGCGGCGTTTGCTGTTGGACAGGTAGCGTGTGCATGAGGAACCGTCCCAGGCACAGTATGGATCTCTGGCTAGGCAGCACTCAGCGCAGGCTTTACCGTAGGTTTCACAACGATGGAGTCTCACCTGGGCCACACCCACTGGTGAACCCACAAACACAGCTTGCTGGAAGAGAGCAGGAGGGTGAGGACAGGGAGTTAGGAAGGTACATAACATGTGGTATTCATCACTTATATAGATGTTCTCATGGCTAACATTTATGCATTTGGTAAATAGTAGGACTATTGTATATTTTCATTTAAATATTTTATCTTTTAGAGATAAATTAGCTGTAGGAGTAATTGTGGTAATTAATTACAGTTATTCATATTCTTTCTTATTTAGTGTTGTGAATTTAATGATATGTTTCAATAACTTGTGCCAGTATTGTAAGATAAAACTAATTGTAGGAAATGCAAAAATGTAAAAAATGAATTAAGTCACGCTGACTCACCCTTTTAACTGAGATGTCCATGGATGTGATGGGGGTGGGCACCTGCATTAGAGAAAACAACATTATTCAGCCTGTGTGAAAAGAACCCCATCTTCACAGAAGAAAAGTCATCAAAGCGAAAGGTGATGAGGTGGAAACGTGCCTGGACGCATAATGAGTTGAAACATAAAGGAAACTAGCATAAAAGTGAAGAACTGATTAAAAAGTGTCTAATATGTCTGGGGTTTAACTCAAGCGCACTGACTGCAGTGGAACTTTATCAGATGAATAAAATGAAGAGAATAAGAAGGGGAAGAAGGGAGATTCTTTTAGTTGTTTGTATTTTTTTGGGGGGGGAGGTGTAGAAAACATGTCTGCTCTCATACACAATGGGAGTTGCCAGCTGTCACTTTTCACCTGAGAGTAAAGAGCGGTCCATACTCCTTCCGACATCCAGAATCTTCTTCGTTAAGGGAGGCGATATGACTCCAAATTGACGTAATTCCGAGCTTTGGAAGGGCGGTCCACATACTTTTCCTCTGAACCCATGCACCTCCAGATCTCCTGACTCTCACAAAACCTTTAGAAACCAAGAGAGTTTCCGACGTCGGAAGGAATAAGGACCTCGCTAAAGGAGTTTCACTGGAAGGGCATAATGCGTGCAGAGGTTCTGCTTGCTGCTGGGTGAGGCACCCCAACCAACCTATAGGAGTCACACGTGAAGTGACAGAGAACACCCTCCCCTGCCGGCTTCACACCCGTGAACACGGCCAATTATGTTTGTTGGACAACCCGGCGAAGCCGGAGGCACCGCAGAGGAATCGAACCCCAGTCTCTAGAGTGCAGGGCAGGGACTTTACCTCTGCACCACCTGGATGCCCCGAAGAAGGGAGGTTTAAGAGAGATATAAGATATATATAATCTACCTTGAAGACCTGTAGTTCTTCTAGAGTCACTTCCTCAGTCTCCAGACTGTTGCCACTGCGTATAGCGATGGCCTTCAGCACTGTCCCAACATCTGAGACAGGAAAGAAAATAGAATAGAAACCTATTATCTTTACTTTTATTTTAGATCAGGTATGATCATTATTATTATCTTGTTATTTTGTCATTTTTGTATGGTATAACAGTCTGCAGAGCATGCCACACCAACATTTTGCTCCTTGTACCTCAATGAGTGACAAATAAACCCTCTTGAATCTTCTATCTACCCCGTACACACACACACACTGGCCCTTGAACCCCAACACACAGAGCTCCACACACACACACACACACACACACACACACACACACACACACACACACACACACACACACACACACACACACACACACACACACACACACACACACACACACACACACACACACCTGTGCCGATGAACATGATATCATACTGTCCGTCCTCTGCCTCCACTCGGTCCACTACAATCTGTGTGAGACGGTACGGGACGTTGGCCTTCACCAGCAGTGGCTGACGCAGCGCTGGGAACACTGGTCGCCACATCAACGGGTGGCTCCGTGCGAACTGGAGAACGGCGTCAGGGAAGTCCTTGGTACTGCCAAACTCACTGCCAGGCTGGTTGGTGATCTTACTGGGACACTGGAGGGAGAGAGACAGACATAGGGAATGAGTAAGAGATAGACAGAGGCAGAGAGGAACCATTGAAAGACATGATCTAATAATGTATAGGAAAAGCTTTCAAATATATACATTCTATGGTGATATCTGGGGTACTACTAAGTTGTCGATTGAGGCACAGTAGAGAGAGGAGGACAGAATGGAAAGGGTAGAGTGATGGAGGGATGATATAGACGAGAAAAATTGAAATACGCCAACTGAACTGTTTAGTAGTAGTGCCAAACAAAAGTGGGAGAGAAGGAAATGGGGGATAAAAGTTTTGGTTGACAGTTTAACCTTATTAGTAATTCTAGCATACCACTGAAGAACACTGAGGAAGAGGATGGGAATCACAAGAGTAAGGAAGATGGTAGAGAGAGAGAGAGAGAGAGAGAGAGAGAGAGAGAGAGAGAGAGAGAGAGAGAGAGAGAGAGAGAGATGAGGTGGGGGCAGGAATAAAAGGATTGCAGTACAGCAGTTCGGAAGTGCACTCGTACCACTGTGTCTGTACGGACTCCAAACGAAACCGCAAACTGTAAGACTGACTCCCATGAAAGCAGAAGTTGCAGTCATGAAGCCTGACAACCTCATGCATTGAGACATAGTAAAGAGTTATAACTGAAATGACACAGATTATTTTTGAACGTTCAGCTCCTTGAGGGATAACTCAATCATTTGCAGTTAGCAGTTTCTGCTATTGGCATTGAGTGCCCTAGATAAATGTCCCTACTCCATAGCGTAGACCGCCATATGGTAAAGATATTATTATTCCAGGCTATCACAACAGGAACTGAGCCGCAATATAGCACTACCAATGTTGTTCTGGATTCTATTTCAATGGAGTGATATGAAACCAGCAGGGATGTTAGCGTGAAAAATGTACTGAGTATTTAATATATAATGTGTTACTCCAAGTAAAATGTTCCCCTAAATTATATCAATTATCATTGTGTGTGTGCGTGTGTGTGTGTGTGTGTGTGTGCATGCAAGGAGTGGGATTTGGAATGGAATTTGAGTTTTCCTCTCCATATCATTGACCATTAACTACAGTATGTGTGAGTTGATATAGGGAAAAATGACAGATAAATTACTTACCGGTATGTTGTTTTTGCATATGAAAAGAAAAAACCTGAACTAAATTACGTACATTACCTTTTTTCTGTGAGCATATGTGTGTCTCTGTGTCTGTGTGCACATGCGCATGTGAGTGTGCACATACGTGCATGTGTAAAAGGTGTGGGGTTTGGAACTGGAAGGAATTGAAGCTGTGGTCTCTGACTCGTTTGCCAGAAACTGTCAGTCTCCATTGGGAGAGAACTGCTTTCCAAGTTACTCAGATTGTCATTTGTGTGTGTGTGTGTGTGTGTGTGTGTGTGTGTGTGTGTGTGTGTGTGTGTGTGTGTGTGTGTGTGTGTGTGTGTAATTTTTTTTAAAACTGAATGACATAAATGATCTGTGGTTTGAGAAGGTTGTGAAATGTTAAATTGAAATTCACTAGTAACTACAGTATGCGTTGTTACAGTTTTTCACAATTGTTAACACACAAAAAGCAAAAATTCGGCACAATTTTCACAACCTTAACTTCATGTACTAATCGCTCGACCCAATTTGGCACTACTTCACACTCCCTTATCTGCATTAGACTCTGACTTTCCTTCTTTACACTCATCACTATCATTACATTATCACCTTGTTGTCCAAACACTACACACAATGTTCAGTACATTATCACCTTGTCGTCCAAACACTACACACAATGTTCAGTTGTTGCACACTCTTCTCACGCAAAATCTCAAAGCAACAATTTACAACACACCTTGTTGTCCAAACACTACACACAATGTTCAGTTGCTGCACACACTTCTCACGCAAAATCTCAAAGCATCAATCTATAACACCTAAATAGTCAAATCTCTAAACATTCAGGTCTGGTGAGCAATTTGCACCACCGGGCTGCTCCAGTGCGTGAGTGGTTCCAGGACCACCCACATTTTTCCGTTCTGTACCTTCGACCTTATTCTCCTTTCCTGAATCCCATTGAGGAGTTATTTTGAGCTTGGAGGTGGAAGGTAAATGAACGGAACCCACAGAGCCGGGTCCCACTGCTCCAGGCCATGGAGGAGGCTTGTGGCGACGTCACTGTTAGGGTGTGAATCTTCTGCTATCTCACGATTCGATTCGATTCCGATTCTTGGGGTCACGATTCTGATTCTTTTCCGATTTTTTCAAAACAAACGATTCTCGATTAGTAAAATATGTTTTTTTCCAATTCAAAATCGAAAAATGTCAATTTACAAAAATCGTAAAAATCGATTGCAGCCCTAGTCACTGTTGAGGTCTGTCAGGGCTTCATGCGCCACTCGAGGCGTTTCTTCCAACGCTGCTTGGACAGGGAGAACATTGCCTATGATGTGGATGAGGCCCTCTGGCCAGACATGAACCGGAGGCATGATGCCTAAATCATGTAGAGAAATAAAACATTTTTGGCTGCATATTTGTTTTGTTTTATGTTTGAAAAAAGTAGGCCTACACTGAGTCATTTTACAAAAGGAGAAATGGCTCATTCTCCAGAGTCATTGTCATGGTGTGTTCCATTTCTATGATTGTGTTTTCAATTTTGCCCTGCAGTGTGCTGTAAATGTTTGTTAGTGTGCAGCACATGCTTATTGTGTGTACTGTAATGAATGGTATGTGTGTGTCATTTGAAAATATGGCTGTGTGTACCAAATGAAAACACGAGTTCCATTTTGTGAACAGTTAAAAGATTTGATGGCAAAGAGTCATCTTGCAAAGGCAGCGTGGGGTTTAGCATTTTGTGTGTACTGTAATGAATGGTATGTGTGTGTCATTTGAAAATATGGCTGTGTGTACCAAATGAAAACACGAGTTCCATTTTGTGAACAGTTAAAAGATTTGATGGCAAAGAGTCATCTTGCAAAGGCAGTGTGGGGTTTAGCATTTTGTGTGTGAGGTTTTCAGTTTTGTGTGTGCAGTTTTGAGAAAGCCGTTATTGTTTGGAGAAACGTGTGTTAACAATTGTGAAAAACTGTAATAGAGGAAAAGTTCCTGGTAAATTAGTGGAATTAGCATTTTTATCATACCAGACGCTCAACAGTAATGGTAAAATGTGAAAGCTGTGGGATTTGGAAGGGAATTCAAGCTCCACTTTTAATCGTCTATCTTACCGATCACGAGCCGTCTGATTCAATCCACTGAACAAAAAGTGTCATTTTGAGAAAATCAGACGAACCAGTCTACTAAATTTAATATCAAGTGAAATGAAGCTCTGCCTTCCAAAATCGTTTGGCAGTTACTGTGGGAAAGGGAAAAATATTTTTTTGCATAAAATAAACAAAGCTAAACAAAATCAAGAAAGGGCAAAATCAAGCTCTATTTTCCATCTCTGTTGTCCAGTATAGCGGAGCAGATAAGTGCTACGATCTTTCAATTTATGATACAAGCGTGAAAATTGGCATGAGCAGTCTCCATGGGTCACTTGACAAGAAAATTGTCCGAGGCAGTTGTAATTTCAAGATGGCGGCCATTTTTCAAGATGGCCGACACCTTAGTGTGCAGTTAAGTGATATGATGGTTTATTTGGTGATACAAGCATGAAAATTGGCATGAGCAGTCTCTGTGGGTCACTTGACAATAGGCCACCCACAGCTACTTGAAATTTCAAGATGGCGGCCATTTTTCAAGATGGCCAACACTTTAGTGGAGCAATTAAGTTATATAATGGTTTATTTGGTGATACAAGCATGAAAATTGGCATGAGCAGTCTCTGTGGGTCACTTGACAATAGGCCACCCACAGCTACTTGAAATTTCAAGATGGCGGCCATTTTTAAAGATGGCCAACACTTTAGTGGAGCAATTAAGTTATATAATGGTTTATTTGGTGATACAAGCATTACAATTGGCATGAGCAGTCTCTAAGGGTTGCTTGTCCCATACTTTGCCAACAACAATGTGAATTATGCTCGTTGGCTTCCAATACACCTTCGAGACATGATGTGCATTGAGGAGCAACATCCAGAAGTTGCTGCAGAGTTCCACAAGGGGAACTTTGTAGTACATAAGTCAGACAGGGCTTTCTCTGCGGTGGCAATTGATCAGGCTCATGAATGGCTCAATGCTGTGATCAAAGGTGATGGGGGAGCAGTCGGGCTGACAGAGAACCCATCAGCACTGCGAAGATGGATGTTAGCAGGTCCAGAGGTGAGCCGTCTAGTTAAGAACTATGAAGCTGCGTCAGGAGCTAAAGATGTGAAGAAAGGTAATCATCACCATGAACAAACAGAGGCTGCTCAAAAAGCATTTTTGGAGAAAGTGAAACGACTCACATCAGTCATGAGGGAAATGGGTAACCCTTTCATGGAAGAATCAGATGATCTGCTTGTGTTGGACACAAAGGACATTGTTGATGCCAGTTCAGCTGAGCTGATAGCCGTGCATCACCAACAAGGCAGAGAACAGTTCAAGTCTTTCATGACAGATTTACAGAGCCTCGACAGTCCATGCTCTTTCTACAAGCCTATCAAGAAGAATATGGTAACTTTCTTCAAGCACAAGCCAGTTGTCAGTGGAACAAACTCCAAGATGAAGGAACTTAAGGATGACTACCAACTTTTCTCCCGACTATTCATCTCTTGCCAGAACAGGCAGTGTGACTTACAAGAGTTCTTCAATCATGAGAACCAATCAGCTCCCGCCGCTCTCAGTGATGGAGGGAAACTCCGCACGTGTACCAAATCACACCTGGCTGAGATACTACAAGCGAAAGTGACATTGCCTGAAAAAAAGCCAGAATCAGATGTTCTTATAGTGGATGGATCAGCTATGGTGAATACACTGCCACCACGTTCAAGCAAGACGTTTGATGAATATGCAATAAGTGACATACTTCCAAGAATAGAGACATACAGCCATACATACAGGCGGACGGACATCGTGTTCGATGTTTACTGGAAGTCCAGTCTGAAGTCTGAGGCAAGGTCAAAACGGGGAAAAGCAATCAGGAGGAGAGTAACAGGCACAGGCAAAACTCCGTCAAACTGGCAAAGCTTCCTACGGGATGAAAACAACAAGCAGGAATTGTTCCATTTCCTTGCTGATAAAGTTACGGAAATGAAAACAGCCAATATAGTCATTGTGACGAAGGGGGAAGATGCTGTTAGCAACCAAGCTGCTAACCTGGATGCAGTAGCCCTGTGTAGTCATGAAGAGGCAGACACGCGTATTTTCCTTCATGCCCAACATGCAGTGAAACAAGGACACAAATCCCTGATGATCGATGCCAATGACACAGACATTGTAATCATAGCCACTTCTGTTATGCCCTCTTTGATGCAACTTGGCCTTGAAAAAATGTGGGTGACTTTTGGCAAAGGAGAGAAGACAAGATGGATCCCAATACATGAGGTAGTTTCAGCCATAGGACCAGAGAGAACACGTGGTATCCTCTTCTTCCATGCCTTCAGTGGTTGTGACATTGTGTCATCCTTCCATGGCAAATCAAAGAAGTCTGCCTGGAACACATGGGACGTGTGTGATGAGGTGTCAAACACATTTGCAACACTCAGCGAATGTCCCTCTGCAGTGGAGGATAGTGACCTGCAAGCTTTGGAGAGATTTGTTGTGCTCATGTATGACAGGTCCAGCGATGTCACAACTGTGAACGAGGCCAGGCTTGATCTCTTTGCCAGAAAGCAAAGACATTATGACTTGATCCCACCAACTCAAGCAGCACTCAAAGAGCATGCCAAACGTGCTTCTTATGAGGCTGGATACGTGTGGGGACAGGCATTGAAGCGACATCCACAAATGCCGAGCCCATCTGACTGGGGATGGGTGGAACAGGACGAGAAGTGGAAAGTCTTCTGGACTCCACTTCCACCTATTGCGGAGAGTTGTTGGGAGTTGACCAAATGTGGGTGCACCAAGGCATGTACTGGAAGGTGTAAGTGCTTCAAATATGGACTCAGTTGCACATGCCTATGTAGTTGCCCCTGCTAGAACCTATTTGCATGTTTATTTTGCCAGAGTTTTTCCCCGTTGTCCTCTTTGTTTTCAAGTGTAGGCCTATGGCTCGGCTTCCCCTCGCCACATCGGTGCGTCATGTTTTACTTTGTCACCAGTCTATTAGTGTGTAATTTTCAGTTGTTACTTTGTAACATTGCTTCCACTGCCTTCCACTGCCATACGTAACAGTGAAGCACATTTTCAGTTTAGTTCCTTACTATAGTTTGTCATGGTTCCGTGGCTACTGCCATTCAGTATTAGCCATTGCTCAATTATAATTTTGGAGCACTGTCCGTTCAGCACCACAACTGTGCTAATCAGCACCTCAACTGTGCTAATTTATTAGTCATATTTTTTGTTCCCCCATCTCTTAGTATTTATTTGACACAATGTAATGGCTGTTAGTTTAAAAAAAAAAAAAAATCCTCCCTTGTGACTGTTACCGTGTCGTGGTAAGGGAGCTTGAGTACCTCAGTGAACCCTGAGAGCTATGCCAGTGGGAGGCAACTCCTGACAGGTTTTACCAAACTGGACAGGTCGTGGGCGAGGAGTCAGACAAAACACAATCAAACAACCTCTCTTGACAGAGCTTTTTAAGGAACCCAATACATTTCTATGAGAAAAGGTATCATTTAAAGATCCACATGGCGGACGAAAGTCATGACCTTTTGAGACGGCTCATGGCAATTTTCATGCTTGTATCACCAACTAAATGATTTAAGCTTAACTGTGGTGGTTTTTCATCTTAAAAAATGGCCGCCATCTTGAAATTTAAAGTAGCTGTGGGTGGCTTATTGTCAAGTGACCCACAGAGACTGCTCATGCCAATTGTCATGCTTGTATCACCAAATGAACCATTATATAACTTTAATGCTCCACTAAAGTGTCGGCCATCTTGAAAAATGGCCGCCATCTTGAAATTTCAAGTAGCTGTGGGTGGCATATTGTCAAGTGACCCACAGAGACTGCTCATATCAATTTTCATGCTTGTATCACCAAATAAACCATTATATAACTTAATTGCTCCACTAAAGTGTTGGCCATCTTGAAAAATGGCCGCCATGTTGAAATGTCAAGTAGCTGTGGGTGGCCTATTGTCAAGTGACCCACAGAGACTATTCATGCCAATTTTCATGCTTGTATCACCAAATAAACCATCATATCACTTAACTGCCCACTAAGATGTCGGCCATCTTGAAAAATGGCCACCATCTTGAAATTACAACTGCCTCGGACAATTTTCTTGTCAAGTGACCCATGGAGACTGCTCATGCCAATTTTCACGCTTGTATCATAAATTGAAAGATTCTGCCAGAAAAAAGCATTTAGCCGCTCCGCTAGTAATGATGCTGGTCAGTTGAAGGGAAACTGCTTGTATAAATGCTCACATTATAATTTTGGCAAACACATTGCACATTGTCTCTGGTCGCCATATAAAACATGAATGTATTTTATTCAACTATAAGGTTATTTATATAACTTTTATCATTTAAAAAAACATGCATGCAGCATCGTGGAAAGATTTGCTGAGCGTGCACGATCTTTTACATTCATACAGCCACACGCACACGCACACGCACACACAAACACACACACACACACACACAAACTATACTGCCTCAGAGTGTGAGCTGATTTAAAGCGTTTCCAGAGTCGTCTGCAACAGGCCAGTGGTGAGTGTGAAAGCACAAGAACAGGTGAGGCAGCTTGTTCAGCTACTCATAATAATTGTTTTATTCTGTAAGGAGAAAGCTGGAATGGAACGGATCCAAACATTGCAGCCACACACACGCAACTGCTTATGTTAACATCACTTACTGACAGCCAAGTGACAATGAGTGAGAGGGAGAGGAGGGAACCAGTGCTGGCACACACTTATCCTCCTCCATCATCCTGGAATGTGTCAATGTGTATAATGTAAAATAACAGCATCCACTTCCAGTAGAACCTCTTAAAGCCTCTATACTTAAAGCCTCTATACTCAACGCATTGCAAGCTTGTACTGTATATTGGCAATTTTTCGTTCCCAGAGTTAAGTGGTTAACTCAATGTATGCATGCTTATCGTTGAGTGTGTGTGTGTGTGTGTGTGTGTGTGTGTGTGTGTGTGTGTGTGTGTGTGTGTGTGTGTGTGTGTGTGTGTGTGTGTGTGTGTGTGTGTGTGTGTGTGTGTGTGTGTGTGTGTGCATGCATTATCTGCGTCCATTATACCTGTATGTTTGTCTGTATGTGAGTGCGTGTGCATGCACTATCTGAAAACGTGTGTTTGCACACATATGTGCATGAAATACAGTATGCCGGCTCTGAGCAGCAGTTGCAACTCACATAGGAAATTGAGCCATTACAACAGGCAGGCCCCAGAGATGAGGGAGGGGTGTTGGACACAGGAACGACAGCCAAACACCGCAGGATTAGTCTGCTGGCTTCCAAATCAACCTGACCGCCTCTGCTTTAACTCAACCACACTTGGCAGAGGGAAAAAAAGGCGTCTTAAAAAGCGGCAGAGGTTTCCTGGCTCATAATCAAATATGAAACAACTGATTTTCATACCAGCGTTTGGAGTTAAACTTTAAGAGCACTTAATAAAATGATTGTTGTAATGAAAATAATAATTGTATTATAATAATGATTGTTGAAGTTTAAATGAGCTGCTACATGGAGAAGTTTGTTCTTGTTGTTGAAAATGTGCGGGTTCCCTCGAGTATCACATAATTGTATGGAAACTGTCTGTGTGTGTTATTTCCTCTATCTGGAGATTCAAAGTCCATATGACACACACACACACACACACACACACACACACACACACACACACACACACACACACACACACACACACACACACACACACACACACACACACACACACACACACACACACACACACACACACACACACACACACACACACACACACACACACACACACACACACACAGCAAACTGTTAGAAAAGGCCTGTTTAAAGAACTGTGGTCTCCCTGAGGTTAGAGAAAATGGGCTTATGACCAGAGGGCTGTTGGCCTGAATCCACAGACCAGGTAGGAAAATCTGAGAAAAAGTCAAGAAGAAATGTGACCTGCTCTTCCGAAACCATGTTGCTGCTGAACCATATTTTGACGTACACCATGATTTTCATGTCAAAAAACTTGACATGAAATAACCACCTGGATAAGTATCCAGCCAACATATCCACTAACAAAGGAACGTGCCATAGGAGGCTTAAGGCAAGGGAGTGAAAGAAATAAGATAAATTCCCATGGAACAAGTCAGTCCAAGTTAAACAAATTAAATATAAATAAACTAACTAACTAACTAAATCATTGGTTCCCAAACTTTTTAACTCGAGACCCAAAAGAGACATTTTATGTCTCTCCGGGACCCAAAGTAGTGACAATAGCTCCCAATGCATTGTGATGTGACACGTTGTGAGCTTGTAGATCTGCTATTTTCACTACTTCTTAATAGTATTTTTTTACATTTATGGAATTCTGTTGAAAAATGTTTGACATTTCTTTTAGATTTCTGAAAATGTTGATGTTTTAAAACTTTTTTAAAATGTTTTGAAATAATAATAATAATAGAAAAACGTAGTAAAAGGAAAAAGCTATTTACTCGTGACCCATAAATATGGGTCCGTGACCCAAACAAGGGTCCCGACCCAGTGTTTGGGAAACACTGAACTAGCCTAAATAAATAACGAAATAAATAACTAAATGAATATAATACTCTACAACCCAAGGCATAAATAAATACAATAAGCAGAGAATCCCAGTCAAGACGAGGTACATAAAGACCATAGTAAGAGGAGCTCTGACACAATTAGGTTAGTAACAATATAAATGGATAAAAGGACCTAAAGGTATCAAGTTTAATTATTATGTGTGAGAAAGACAGAAACTAAATACTTGAAGAAAAAAAAATTGAATACTGAGAAATCTATAGCTAGATAGATAGATACTGTACGATACATAGATAGATAGATAGATAGATAGATAGATAGATAGATAGATAGATAGATAGATAGATAGATAGATAGATAGATAGATAGATAGATAGATAGATAGATAGATAGATAGATGATAACCAGAGTAATATTGGTGTGGGAAGATGATCTCTCATCAAATCAGGTCAGAAACAATACATGTGGGGGATCATAAGGTATCAAGTTTAAATCCTTTATGATGAAAAATACAAAAACAAAAAAAAGCTCAATTCTCAAAAACAATCCAATCTCAATGGGATCGTTCAGTAAGGTAGACCTTCAAACCAGCTAAACAATATAACGGCACAAGAAAAACATTCAGGGTAGATTATCACTGAATCCCCTATCTCATTCTCTCTCATTCTCTCTCTCTCCCTCTCTCTCTCTCCCATCTATCTTCCCAGCCCATCAGCCCACTATCCTCAAATAAACTGTACAGGATTGCTTATAGTTGGATTATACACTATACAGGTTTGTTGGACGTGTGCCTATTTGTATGGATGTTTTTTTTATCTTTTATCTATCTTCCGCCATTTTACCTTCTACCCTATTATGTTGTTATCTACTGTTGGGAAAGCTTGAAGTACAATAATTCCACTGCCTGTAATAATGCTACCAGTTGTACCATAGGTATGTATGTATGTATGTATGTATGTATGTATGTATGTATGTATGTATGTATGTATGTATGTATGTTAGGGCACTCACGAATAGTGATTTTTAGCATTCGAATTATTCAACCTATAAGTATTCGAATATCCGATTAATCGATTTGATTATAAAAAATTAAATAATACAAAAATAAAAAAACTTAAAACTTAAAAAAAAATTCAATGGCATTGATGACTTGACTCAAGGAATGCGAGTTGACGTCACACCAGAGCTCACAGCTGCGTGTCTGCTGTAGAAAAGCCACTAAAAAAAAGAATAGAATAATCGAATAGTGGTTTGATAGTCGAATAGTCGGTTTGATATTCGGTGAATGCCCTAATGTATGTATGTATGTATGTATGTATGTATGTATGTATGTATGTATGTATGTATGTATGTATGTATGTATGTATGAATTTATGTATGTATGTATGTATGTATGTATGTATGTATGTATGTATGTATGTATGTATGTATGTATGCATGTATGTACTGTATGTATGTATGTATGTATGTATGTATGTGACGATAAACACCTCCTTCTCCTCTCTCTCTCCCTCTCTGTTAGGGCTGGTCCATCATCTGTGATTTTGGATATTGTAATATTTATCTTCAAAAATAGCTAAAATAGACTATACAATAGTAATAGTCTACAAGCTCACAACACGTTGCATTGCGACACATTGTGAGCTTGTAGAGGCTTATTGTTGGTATCAGCTGAGAACAGTGCTACTCATGAGCTGAGTTGGTGGTGCCCGGGATAGAACCCATGACCTTGTGGTCCAAAGGCGAGAGCTCTACTGACGGAGCTACCCGGACACATATTATCATCACAATATTGAGATATTTGATAAAAAATATTTTGATATTGGATTTTGTCCATATCGCCCTGCCCTACTCTCTCTCTCTCTCTCTCTCTCTCTCTCTCTCTCTCTCTCTCTCTCTCTCTCTCTCTAATGAAAGGAAAAGCTCATCCAAGCGTGGGAGGGAGGATTTGTTTTTCTTTCGGTTCCTGTATTACTTCTGATTCAAATAGAAAAAAAATCATGCACAACACCCCAAAGCCGGGACAAATATCCAGTTAGGATAAAAGCTGAATCCCTCTCAAATGAACTCTAAAGACCCTCAGAGGAAGGCAGAGATGAGCCTGTCAAAACATGGCAGCATACAACAAAGAGACCCTGTTGAGTCCTGACACAATTAGGTGAATCTGAAAACAGGTGAGGGTTACTTAAGTATTACAGCATGGCTTCTTCATGATGAAAAAGAGACACAAAAAAACACTTTTAAAGCCAATCTAAATAGTTTCCTGAGTGCTGATAAGGAGAGTAAAAACAGGAAATCAAAACAGGATCACTCGAGTGAGCAGAGATAAAGATCCAGGTAGGGGATCTCTTCCAAAGGAGCTTTGATGAAAAGGGTTGAAAAGGAGATAATGGGGGCCTTAGTCTCAGTAGACAAAAGACCAGAAAAGCTTGGGGTTTTGTAGGTAAAAGGGAGACATTTGGGTTCACCAAGTACAGTGTCTCCTGCCCGCCATTTCTCTCTATTACCATCTCTCCTCGCCCACCATTTCCACCTCTCCTTCTCTCATTGCTTCCTTGTCACCCCATTCCTTCTTTTCTTGCTCTCCTATTAGGCTAACTCTCTTTCTCACTTCTCCTTTACTTCTCCTACCCTCTCCTCTCTCCATCTCTCTATCCCCTTCATACTGTGTACACTCTGTCCATCTTTCATGTCTGTCTGTCTGTCTGAGTGTCTGAGTGTCTGAGTGTCTGTCTGTCTGTCTGTCTGTCTGTCTGTCTGTCTGTCTGTCTGTCTGTCTGTCTGTCTGTCTGTCTGTCTGTCTGTCTGTCTGTTGCTATCTCTCTGTCTGTTTATCTGTCTCACAGATGTACAACTAACTACTCTCTGCTCACTTTATTGACTCTATGTCTCCCGTCTTCCTATAGGCTCTCATTTAGCCTGGTAATCAAGAGGAATACATGCTGGATGTGTGTGTGTGTGTGTGTGTGTGTGTGTGTGTGTGTGTGTGTGTGTGTGTGTGTGTGTGTGTGCGCGTGTGTGCGCGTGTGCGCGTGTGTGCGTGTGCGTGCGTGTGTGTAACAGAGCATGGCAGAGGTCTGTTGAGAGAAGAGATATAAAACAGGTAACGGTCTGTACTGTATACAGTAACCACAGCTGGACCAACACAGTTTATTTTACTGATATGGACACTCTATACACCTTCCTCCTCTGTGTGTGTGTGCGTGCATGCGGTGTGTACGTACAGTATGTGCATGAATGTGTGTGTGTGTGTTGTGTGTGTGTGGTGTGTGTGTGTGGTGTGTGTGTGTGTGTGTGTGTGTGTGTGTGTGTGTGTGTGTGTGTGTGTGTGTGTGTGTGTGTGTGTGTGTGTGTGTGTGTGTGTGTGTGTGTGTGTGTGTGTGTGTGTGTGTACCAGTAGTCAGTAGTCTCAGTGGTTCAGTAGTGGGGGTCGTGGTGTATTTGGTTTGGCAGGGCAACGCATCGAGCACCCTGGACATTTCCCTGTTTTTTCCTCTCTCTCTCTCTCTCTATCGTCATATAAATGTCTAAAGCGTAATTGGAAAAATGTACTGATGCAGTCACTGTACAAGTTCCATTTTTACCGCATCCTGCTGAAATACTGCCACACATTCTTTCCTCAAACAAAAACAAAACAATCGGATCTTGTTCTCCGTCCAGCTGTCACATAGAGTGGTCTGGTAACTAGCTGCATGTCACACGTCACATGGACGTCACATGGATCGCTCTGGTAAATCACAGATAGGTTATGACTCATTTGTGTGGTGCAACCGCTTGAATTTTTGTATTGTGCAAGTCTTGACTTTAGAAGCGATTTTATGCTATAACTAGGCTAGCACTCCCTGTGAATGAAAAGTGCAATACAAATAAAATGCATAATTATTATCAAGCCAAGTACAGTATGAACATAGTGAGAAGGTGGTGCAACTGGCCCCAGGTAACTAGCTGGTGGTCAGATGTCATGTGGAGCGGTCAAGAGACAATGTGC